>NC_025689.1:10088425-10110157 GCF_000633955.1 Camelina sativa | reverse complement strand
CTAAATGACAGGAGATAACCAAAATAGAATTCCACAGCCGTATCTCATAGGACCAATCAACCATATCAAAAACCAAAAGGGACAAAGAAAAGAATGCATCTGTGAAGAAAACAGTCGACCCATCTATTCGGAGACTCTTTAGACACTGAACAAAAAGAAAGAAAGGAAGGAGACGAGAGGAAACTGACGAGATAACTCTGCAGTCGAGATTCTGATATTTGCCTTGGAAATAACTTGTTTGAAATCGCGAGAATGCTACACCAACTTTTAGATCTATCTCTTGGCGAGCATCTACTGCCAGTGCCTCATCTCTGTTTGGTTCAACAAGGTTGTCCATGGCCTTTGATATATCTTTCTCAGTCACAGAAGAAAACCGTGCCCGATAAACCTTTCTCTTACTATCTTTCATGTCAAAGCCAGTAGACTCGATAACTACAAGAATATGATGGTCAACAAGTTATAGCAACGGCCATCAAAACCATGGGCATTCCCAAACATGACTAGCATCGAAAAAGTGCTTATGCAGGAGAAAAATGATAAGATATTGGTGGTTGCACCACATATGCAGGAGCTAGCTGTATACATAAACCCGAAATCTACTACTACAACTGAAAGAGTCTACCAGTAGATACCGGCAGAATATACAGATTTAGTAGTATGATATGATTCATTTAGTAAAGACAGAGAAAAATAATATTCATTGATTCAGCAATTACCAATAGAGTGAATGCAATGGTAAACACAACAGATTCTGCATATCTCAACCAAAATCTGGTGAGAACATATACGAAAAAGGTAACTAAAAAGACTTGCCTTCAAAACATATATTCTCCCCTTCACGATCGCAATCCAACCACAATACCATATAACTGCAACCACGAGCTTCATTACTTAAATGCCTACAAATATGAGCCTGATATTTGAAGACTGTTAGAGAAAAGTGTACATTACTGTAGAAATAAAATCATGTAAGAAAGATGCATCTCCATTGCTAACCATAAGAAGAACTCTAGTTCCAAAACGTTCATGCATATTGTTTATTTCATAAAGCAACAAAGCTCATCCCTTAAAGTATACAGATGTTGCTATATATAATATATATACGACAGCTGCCAATGCCCAAGGTAAACGCCAAAAAAAAAAAGCTCAAGCACTCCCCCATGCACAAAGAAAAGAGATAAGGTCGTGAGAACTATATACCTTTGGGTTAGACTCTTTTTTAGCAACTGGAGCGTCAAAAAGATCTTGTGGATCAACTGTTTGCCAATTCTGATATTTTTCTGGGAAATCTACACTAGAATATGAGAGTGGCATTTAGGAAGACTGAGAAATCTGCAAGCTATAATTTCCACAGTAGCTTTGTACACGAGATATATAGTCCACGAAATCAAATAAAGAAACATTAAACTCTCGATCGCAGCAAGAAAAATAGAAACTTGAGTAGCTAATAGAGACGAATGCAAACATGGATTTCAATGACATGTGAGGAAACGTGCAATTGATTTTTTTTAAAAAGTGTGATGCACAATATGGAAAACGTCATTGATGAAAGGTAATCTAAGCAGCAGCAATCACTCCAATGTCTCTTTGATATGAATAGTAAATGATAGGCAAGAGGGGAACCTGAAAACATGTCCGATAACAGATGTAACTCTAAAATGTGCTTTGAAGCCTCGAAAGATGCCATCAAATTCATGCACCTCTGTACTGCCTCTCCTTGTAGACATCTGAATCAAAAAGGAGAAGATAATCCAAACTCTCCATATCATTCTTACTAAAATGTTTTCTCACAAAAGCAAATTTAGACTTCCAAAAGGTGAAACACAGAACTGATTTGGTTATTCAAACTCACAAAGTATACACTGAACCAAATAAAGTAAAATCCAGTGTCACATTCGAATTAGGGTTTGAGGAACTAGAGAATAGAAAGAGAAACCTGGCCACGAGAGAGAACTGAAGCTATGGAGAGGGCGATGCTGGGCTTCTCCGCCACCTGATGAAAGAGAGAGATTTGTAAGAGATGAAGATGGGGTAAATTAAGAATCGAAATCAGAGAGAACTAATCCTTCCTCATCCTTACCATAAGAACTCTGGGGAGATGAGCCATCGGGTCGAAACTCTCAAGCTCAGGGGCGTCCAACCGTGAGATTTTAGCCGGAAACAGCACAATGGAGAATCGACGACGACACACGGGTTTTTGCCAATTTTATTAAACGGCCACGTTTTGGTGGTGCCGTGGAATTCGGTTTACAGTTTCGGTTTGGTTATTTTGATTTTTGCATACCGTCAAAAATATCGAACGGGTTTAATTCTTTGGTTTTTTATATTAAATCGGAATTTTAGCAAGATTTTTCTTTTATCAATTCAGTCTTTCGTTTTTGCGAATGTACGATAGAGGAGATATAGTTTTAACAACATGCATTGGTGGTTTTTTTTTTAATCCAAAAAAAAACTAAAAATGTTTTAGGCCTAGGTATATACTTTTCTGGACCATCGAATTGTACCATGTACATTTGTTACAATCTTATATAGGATGATCCTATATTAACATTCCTTCTTTTTCATAAATTTTTTAATTATTAAAATACATGAAATCTTAATAAAGATATGCATTATTTATAGGATTTAAGAAGTCCAAACGTTAAAAAGATGAGTAGATAGATTGTGTTTGTGTTATTTACTTGAAGAATCCTTAAACAATTTACACAAATAATAGGATTTGCTGATCTTTGAATTTATCAAACTAAAGGTTTCTTTGAATTTCATCTTGTCAATTAGGAGATAAATTTGCCAAACAAAATTTGCCCGACAAGTAAAGACGAGATCACAATCAAAACATTTAATACTAACTCAAAATTTTCATTTTCCCATCCCTCATATATTTTGGTCTACCAGACAAAGTAAAAAGCAAACAATAAAGGGTATTATGTCTTGTTGTAATGACATACCATCTTTCCCTTTCAATATGTTTTCTTTTTCGGCTTTTTTTTTTTTTGTTTTTCTTTTTTTTTGCTATAATTATTCATTTACAGATTCTGTGAAATTTCCAAATTTTTAAACAGTAGTATCATTATTCTTTTCTTGGAGCATAATTGTTTCGGCAGAAGTTACTCTATATTAACATATAAGTTGTTTCGGCAGAAGATACTCAATATTAACATATAAGTCCATTGATATCAATTGAACGATACGTACGTTGTTCAAAAACGAAAATTGTAAGAATACGTACTTAAGATAACATTCAAACTATATAATATTGTCGATTAATTTCTCCATTCTATATATATATATATATATATATATTACATAGTTTATTCCAAAATTACGAATAACATGTTTATCCTTCGAATATATACAACATAGATAAAATTAAGTTTAATCACATACGTAAAATAAGGAACAAAGCATATGTATAAGTTAACAAACATATGCAACTGAAAGTCATGAAACTATGTTACAAAAACATCAAATGCAAAGAAACCTTTAGTTTTATCACCTCTTTTACGTTATTAATTAAAAAAGGTTAGAAAATATGTGAGCAACATCGAAGACTTTGTTGACAAGAAGTGAGTCCTCTGAAACAAACCCCAATCCTTTTGATGTTTTCAATTTAAAACGTACGTAGATCTTATAGGGTAATACAAAGAGTTCGATATATCATATATGCATTATTACGAAAACAACAATTTGTTTTGAAAAAAATGTATTGAATATGTTATGATACAGTTTTTTTTTTAGTATAATTTTCGTTTTAACAAGAAAAAACGAAAAGTCATGTCAATATATCAAAGTGTGTTATTTAACTGACAGAATAAATGACAACGTGTGTATGATAGACTGATAGTGGACTGACGGAGAAACGACTCGTGGGAAGATCGTTTATTTATGTGGCGGCAAATCATTTAGCTAGGGATTATCATGTATAAACACCAAATAAGTGTACCCTTTTTTATGTACCTTATGATACCATATTATAGTTCTTAATTAATTAAACATATACAATAGTTGAGTTCTGCTTTTTGATTGACAAAAATCATAATCTGTCTATCAAGAACGACTTGTTGATCTTGATATATACATAATACATAGATTTGCACCAAACTAAGCCCTAGGGCATAGACCATAAACTGTATACATACTATGATATGATAAAGTAATATAATATGGTTTACCAGGGAAATAAATTTAAGGTGGAAGAAAATTCAAAGCAGAAAAAGACCAACATTGTGAGGCAGAGACTTTGGGATGAGAAAGAAGAAATGATGAAGGCATGTTTGGCATCTGGCCATCTAAAGGCCAAAACCATCCTATCCAAATATTTAATTATTTTTGTCTTTTTAAAAAAGCAAAAGAATCCGTTTCGACATTATAACTTACAATGACTACCCCATGCATATATTTTTACATTACAATATATATGTATACATATTATATAATTAAACCAATTATAAATAAACATCATGTATACATGTATATTGTCATTGTCATCCAACGAAATTAAACGTGAACGTCTTTTTCAGATAAAATTACACGTTCTCAAGCCGTTGAACGGCAAATTATGTTATTTACGAGAAATTTTAAGCGGCAAAAACGACATGACTAATAGATCTATTAGTGAGAAGAACTTAATTTGCTATAGTATTTATGATACTATATACTATCATTGGTTTATCATATATAATGATTAACTTTATGCTCCTTCCTTAATATAAAATGATTTGATATCCTTAAAATTTCAACATTTTACGAGGCGGTCAAAAGCAATCCAAGATTCATCTTGTTTTACAAAAATCCTTCACAGTTCACACATATAGTATTATTATTATATAATCAATTTTGCTTTATTCTTATGTGGAATCCTACTTTTGTTGTTATTGTTGTTGTTGTTGAATGCTACATAATGCTCATATGGTTATAGGCGCAGATCATGACATTTAGCATTCTAGAAACTGAAAACTTTCAAAATGATTGTTAATTTGCGTGTGTAATTTGGTATTATGGTTAACTAGGAAACTTTCTATAATTTACACTAGATTTTAATTATAGTTGGTCTATATTTCAAGGCTTCAAGCTTAAGCTAGAGTCACACACAAGAAATTATTTTAATAAAGTTTATATAAAGTAAGTCAAGTATCATGCATGTTGGTAAGAAAACAAAAACAAAAACTCAAGTTTAATATTAATGTACTACTTTTAAGTTTTAAGTAAACAACAAATCGCAAGTAGCATGTACTGCTTTTTGTAAAGGAAAAAAGATGGCTAGCTACATGAAGTATTGGAGAATGCATGGTCACACATGCTAAGTATAATATTGTATCATCAACTACACGAAGTATATGTATTGCATGGCCACATGCATGAACTATATGACGTTATGTTGTCAACACCATAGACATACAATCTGGTACACCGGTCGAATGATTCCGGCAAAGACCGACATTGACTCCGGCGTTGACCAACATTGACAAAAAAAAATTATATTTTAATATTTTCTATTAAAAAACAAAATAATAAATTATTATATTAAATTATATATGGTTTTTCATGATTAGAAAACACATTCTATTATCTAATTATTTCTAGATCTCTAATGTATTCATTCTTATAATTAGTTACTTTTATTTTTGAAGCTAAACTAATAGTTAAATAAAATTATTAATAATTATTTTCAAGAAATATATATATATATATATAAAACATGTAATTATTAATGATTTTATATATATAAATCTCTGATCATCATATTATTTAAAATTTTAAATACTACAAGAATCAATAAAATCAAATTCAACTATTTTCATTAGAAAATAATATGCAAAAGATTTGAGTATATGACTCTTTACTTTAAAATTTGCATGGTAAAGAGTATACAAAATTTTAGATACTCTTTGGTATAAAAAAAATTTACATACTCCTAATAACATGTAAACAATAACAAAAAAATTAACACTATTTACTTTTAATAGATAAAATATAATGATACATAATTATTTTCAATATATAATATAAGGGCATTTGCAAAAATCCTCTTATTCTATATCCTTTTGCAAACATATCCTAAAATCAAGATAAAATCTATTAATATCTTGAAAATAATTATTAATTATTTTTATTTAACTATTATTTTAGCTTTAAAAATAAAAATTAATTAATTATAAGAATAAATACATTAGAGATACCTAAGATATTTAGATATTGAATAGAATGTTTTCTAATCATGAAAATTCATAAATAATTTAATATAGTAATTTATTATTTTGTTTTTTCATAGAAAAAAATTAAAATACAATTTTTTTTGGTCAATGTTGGTCAACGCCGGAGTCAACGTTGGTCTTAGCCGGAATTATTCGACCGGTGTACCGGATTGTATGTCTATGGTGTTAACCACATAATGTCATATAGTTCATGCATGTGGTCATGCAATACATATACTTCGTGTAGTTGAGGATATAATATTATACTTCGCATGTGTGACCATGCATTCTCCAATATTTCGTGTAGTTAGCCATCTTTTTTCCTTTTGTAAACAATATAAATCGTAGTTTGTTTGTATTCTGGTTTAGTGAGATAGTTGTAGACTTGTAGCAGACCAAATTTAATCATTCAAAATTCTTGTAATTAATTGATTATTTATTGAAACTGCAAAACTGTTTAACCATCGTAACATCCCCTATATAATAAAAAAAAAAAGTACACAATATTGTTTTGTAGACTATATAATTTTAATAAGTTGGTTACAAATAAGTTATATAGATTAATTGGTTACAAGTTAAATAGTGAGTATAACCTTAATTTATTTTCGGAAGATTTTATTACTAGAGCACATTATTTCCAAAAATCTTAAAGAAAATATTCTAAAGAATCATTTAATATCATCTAACTTACCATATTAATTTTTTTATTAAATTATTCATCAAATAAAATCCTTTTATTTTAAAATAAAAATATACAAAATTTTGTATAAAATCAAATTTAACCATTGTTATAGCACATATACTTATCTAGAATCATTAACAATATAAAACTTACAACATAAGTGTCTTTTTCAAATCATTATATTTAGCATATGATTTTATTGCATAATATTTCCAAAAAAACTTTTTAAAACAATCACATAAATTATATTTTATATAAAAATTACAATATTCTTTAGCACAAATCTTAATCTAATTGATTATAGCATCAGTATGCGAATTGAAGTTTATTGTTACAATAAATATTGATGACAAGTACTAGAAAAAAGGTGTTAATTTAACATTGAACATAGCATTTTTTTACCATTTGGTAGTCCATTAACGTAATATACATTTAATGGCCGTCCTGATCTTGTTTACCTTATAGGTTTTCTTGGACCTATTTATGATACAATTACAAAGACACAGACATAGGACACAGACCTCTCGATTCCCCAACGTCACTCCTTTTATTAAGTAGATCATCAATAGTGATATTCACAATAAATTTATTGTATTAATTTTACAATCACATCATATATTACTATTCCTTTTGAAAATTTTCCTGAATCGGTTAAAAAATAACAGTGTGGATATATATTTTTATTACAGTTTTCCACAAGCATTAAATTGTAGCATCCAATATATTTTTACAATTATAATATATGGTATATTACAGAAATAGTGAAATGGTAGAACAGTGGAACTATAAAATAGGGGAGACATTTGGCATGAACAAAGGATGTGTATTCAACTTGACATTTTAAGTGATTTGTGTAAAATTACAAATCTTATGTTATATAATCATGGATTTAAAAAGTTTATTAAAATTCACTGCTTTTAAACATAACTAGGTTTTGAATCCACGCTACGCGTGGGTTTATTTGATATATTTTGATAAAAATTATATATGATTGTAATGAAATATTATATTACAGAAAACTTTAAATTACTATTAAGGAAAAACTAAATTTCATATACACAATTTTAAAATATAAAAACAGTTGTGTTTTAAAATCTAACTCGACGTCCAGGCGAGGCGGATCAAACTGGTGACCTCACATATCTTAAACCATTTCTTTGGCCACCAGAAAAACGAAACAATTTTATAATCATGAATTTATCTCATTTTTCATATTTAATTGATCGCTATCACCTATGTTTTTGTGTTTTTTATTTAATATTTTCTTATTCTTTATATTCTTTCTTGTCATTTTCATTGTCAAATTTTATGGTAATTGTCATCGTTACTTTTACCGTCCAGTTCTTTGTTATACTCTTCTTCTTGTTCTTCCTCGTCAACTTTTTCACATTCTTTCACTGAAAAAACCTTTTTTTTTAGACTACCACACAACTTGTTAACCCATCAAACTCCAAGACCAAAATCATTTTTTCTCATAAAATTGTGCAATTCATGAAAACCAGCATAGTCAACACATGCACCCAATTATTGATAATTTCATCCATATACTTCTCAAACCAAAATTCTTACTTGCAGAGAAAGTAATATGAACACATGTATAGTAAAAACAATATTTGTGCTTTTCGCCGATCTTTCTTCTTTAAACTCAAATAACATCAAATCAAGATCTTGCGACGTCAATCCTTCTTTCTTAGTCTTAAAAATTAAAATTTTACTGCAAAAGTATCAAATCATCTGTAAAGTCATACACAAAAACATGTTTTACAGCTCATAAGAGATATAAAGCACAAACGGAGATACGTAAGATATTTTCAAGATATTAAAAATTTTGATATATAATATTTGGTAATTATTTAACTTTTAAATTTTTAAAAGAGATTAAATATTTAAAATATTTCAAACTTTAGATGTAGTTTAATTATATGTAACATTTTTTTTAGAGTTAAATATTAATGACACTTTTACTTTTTATAGAGTTTAAATAGTTATAATATTTTAACATTTTTATGGAGGTATTTATAATATTTCTAAACATTCTATAATAAATATTTAAACCTTTAAAAATTTTAATTTGCTAAAATAAATCAAATAACTTTTAAATTTGGAAACATGATAAATAAGCATAAATCAAGCAAACCTGATAAATTTATAATTAAAAACATATTATTTTTATTTATAATGGTTCACAGCCATTGTCTAAAATTTTCTAGCCGATGTGGTACGTTGTACATATTTATAAATTTTAATTTTTTAAAAAGCTTTTAAATTTAAATAAATTTTAAAAAATTTTAAAATTATAATATTTTGAAACCTTTTTAAAGCTAAAATTTTTAGAAGTTTCAGTATTTAAAATATTTTAAACTTCTAAAAGGTTCGAATATAATATTTGAACCTTTTAAAAAGTTTCAATATTTATAATATTTTAAACTATTAAATTTTTAAAATTATAATATTTAAAAACTTTTTAAAAGCTCTTCAATATTTATAATATTTAAAATTTTTTAAAATTTAAATATTAAAATATTTTTTGAAACTTTTTAAACTTTTAGTTTGATCAAATAAAAAACAGGATCAAACCATATAAAACTTTTAAACTTGGACGCCTGATAAATCAAGCTTTCCTGCTCATTCGTTGTTGGAAACATATTAATCTTATTTATACTGGTTTGAACCATTGTCTAAAAATTTTCTAGCCAATGTGGGATATTGTACATAGTTTTTTATTTCCATAAATTTAAAATTTTCCTTTTTCTAAAAAATTCTGGAAATTTAGAAAATGTTAATGAATGACATGTCAAATCCTGATAGGTTGTTCAAAATAATTTTTAATATATAAAATTCTGCAAATTTCTAAAAATGTTAATTAGTGACATATTGAATCCCTATTGGTTGTTTTAAAACTTAGGTGGACAGCCTTAGAAGCTTATAACTCCTACTTTTATTTAGTATAATTTAAAAATTTAATTTAAAATCTACTGTTATTCAAAGCAGTTTGTAGATTTAGATTTAAATGATTTTTATGGATTTTGGAGGATTTAATAAGATTTGTTTAGTTAAAATACAGAAATCCATATTTAATGGTTTTAGGTGGGATTTGAAATTTTTTTACAATAAATCATATCAAATTCCCTAAAATCATCAAAATCATTTAAAATGTTATGATAACTCAAATTACTTGAAATATTAGATGAATTGCACTCCCTTATGTGGATTTTCAATTTACATTTACAAGAGATAGACCTAAGGTATTTCCCTTAAATATTGGATTTTCAGTGCCAATATATACAAAGGGTATATACTATTTACAAATATACAAATATTTTTAGCAAAAGTTATTTTTCTAAAGCAGGAAAATTGAAAACTTGATCAATATTATAAATGATTTTAAAAAGCAAAGAAATCACGATTTAAAACTTGAACAAATTTCATAACATTCATCAGATAATATTATATTAAGAATTGCAATATTATTTAACAAAAACGTGAGGTTTTCAAACAGTGATATATATTGTGACCAATAGAGTAAAATGTACTGATTTTTTTCTTCAAACTATCTTATGAAATGATAGATAAGACAATTAACAAACAACAAAGATAAAAAACTAAAAAAACTGAGTAAGCCTCCCCTTAATTGTCTTCAACAACAAAAAAAAAATTAACTAATTATATACTAAACTCAGCCCATAAGAATTGATTAGTCTAAGTCTTAAGGTAAGCTGTGTTTCTCTCTCTGCGCTTTATTCTGTTCAAATCCGCTGCTGCTTTTACTTTGCCGTTTCACTGAGAACGAGGCTCACTCACTCTCTCTCTTTCTCTCTCATAGAAGAAGAAGAAGAAGGAAGGACCAAAGCCAGAAAGCTTAAACCAACACTTTCACTCTCTCTCTCTCTCTCTCTCTCTCTCTTCAAATCACACTTTTTTTTTTTTGCTTTCTCTATCCAAAGATCTTCCTCATTGTCTTCCTTCAAGAATTGTTGTCTCTTCAACACCTTTTTATTACTTCTTCTTATTCTCATTTTGTCTCTGTTCGGAGAAAAAGAGAGTCTCCTCACAACAAACTAAACCCATTTTCTTTCATTCCGACAAAACCCTTTTAATCCTAAATTTCTCCTACTTAGCTTGTCTTGATTCATAGGAGAAGAAAGAAACCAATTCTTGTCAAATCTCATATTTCTAAACAGTGATTCAACTTTGTACGAGAGTTTTGATTTGATCTCTCATCTCTGTTTTTTTTTGGGGTTATTTGGATGGATTGAGTCTCTACACAACTTAAGAACAAACCTGTAAATCAAGTAAAGAGCAACAATGAGAGACGACAAACCCAAGAAAAGCAAGGTTTGTTCTTTAATTCTTTTTTTCTTTTTCTTTCAAGAATGAACTATTTCATTTACTCTCTTTTTATTTCACTTAAATGAAGTTGTCTTGGTCCAAGAAAATGGTGAGGAAATGGTTCAACATCAAAAGCAAAACTGAAAAGTTTCAAGCAGACGTTTCTGTTCCTCAAGGTAAAGTATTAAAAGTCTTCTTCTTTCTTTCTTTTTTGTCAAAACTTGTTCTTGTTCTGTTCTGCACTGCATTAATTTGCAATCTTTTTTTTGTCTTTTCTGAGAAAACAAAACATCTACAAGTCTCTCAACTCACTTTTCTTTTTGGTCCATTGACAGTTTCTGTTTCTTCTGATTTCAAATTTTGATTTTTTCTTTTCTTTTTTTTTTGGGTCAAATTAATTAAAGGAGTTGAAGTTGAGCACAGAACCAGCTATTCAGAAACAAAGCCCTGTACAATCAAGAAGACTAAAACTGGTAAGTATCATTCGTTTCAATTACACAGAACCAGCTTTTTTTTTTTTTTTTTTTTTTTNTGATGATTGATGTCTGAGTTTTACAGAGAAGCTCAATAAGAACTGGGACCAGCAAGCTAGACAAAGGAAAATGAATTATGAAAATCCTAGAATCATTGATGTCCAAAACCACAGGTAATATATATGAACACAATCATCATCATACACACATATGTGACTTATATTATGATCCATTGAAGTTGAATCTTTATGTTGAATGATATATACTTGAGAACAGCATCTTCGTAGCTACATGGAACGTTGCTGGACGCTCTCCTCCCGAAGATCTAAACCTCGACGAATGGCTTCATTCCTCAGCTCCTGCAGATATATACGTACTCGGGTGTGTGTGTTTCCGTTACATCTTCTTTTCAAGAATCTCTGTCTTTCTTCAAGAAACGTTCTTTATAATCTTGTGTTTTCTTCTTTTAGGTTCCAAGAGATTGTTCCTCTTAATGCAGGTAACGTTCTTGGAGCTGAAGACAATGGTCCTGCTAAGAAATGGCACTCCCTCATCAGAAAAACACTCAACAACCTCCCAGGGACAAGCAGTGCCTGTCATACCCCGTCCCCTATACCTGTCCCCATAGCAGAGATCGATGCTGACTTCTCCGGATCTTCGAGACAAAAGAACGAGACTATCTTCAACAGACGGTCTTTCCAAACACCGAGCGTATGGAGAATGGATGAGAATGATCCTTCCGTCTCACAACCACGGCTTGACCGTCGGTTCAGCGTCTGTGATCGCGTATTCTTCACTCATAGACCAAGTGATTTTGATCCGAGCTTTAGGTCTAGTCACAGGGCTAGTGATTACTCAAGAAGGCCTAGTGATTACTCTAGACCAAGTGATTATTACTCTAGGCCAAGTGATTATTCCCGGCCTAGTGATGTCTCCAGGTGGGGATCCTCGGATGATGATAATAATGCTCCAGGGGATTCTCCAAGCACAATCTTAAACTCACCGGGGTCATGCCCTGGTCCTGCCTCAAATGAAAACGGTTATAGAATCCCGTGGAACTCGTCACAGTACTGTTTGGTCGCAAGTAAACAGATGGTTGGTATCTTTTTAACAATTTGGGTGAAAAGTGAGCTACGAGAACATGTCAAGAACATGAAAGTTTCTTGTGTTGGTAGAGGACTAATGGGTTATCTCGGAAATAAGGTAAAATGAATTCTTATGCTTTTGTTACAGAGTCAGTCACTTAAGAGTTGTTATAGTGAAGTTTTTGTGGTTCTTCTTGTAGGGATCAATCTCAATTAGTATGTTGCTTCATCAAACAAGCTTCTGCTTTGTCTGCACCCATTTGACCTCGGGACAAAAAGAAGGCGATGAGCTAAGGAGAAACTCAGATGTCATGGAGATACTCAAGAAAACAAGGTTTCCTCGTGTGCAGAGTTCTGCGGACGAGAAGTCCCCCGAGAATATCCTTCAGCATGAGTAAGACTGAAACAGAACATCAAGAAATCAAATGATATGTTTAAAGATTTATCACTCAAATCTTGTTACATTTTTTTGTCTTTGTTTTTATTTGATTTAGTCGTGTAATATGGCTCGGGGATCTGAACTACCGGATAGCACTCTCTTACCGATCCGCAAAAGCACTTGTCGAGATGCAAAACTGGAGAGCATTACTAGAGAATGATCAGGTACATGCTTTAGATTTAATGCATATATAAAGCATTAGAGACTATATAGTTTCGTATTTCTCATTTTAATAGAATGTTCTGTTCTTAAAAACTTAAAAAAAAACATTCTTTGCTTCAGTTACGGATAGAGCAGAAACGAGGCCATGTGTTTAAAGGATGGAACGAAGGGAAGATTTACTTCCCACCAACTTACAAATACTCGACTAACTCGGATAGGTATGCAGGAGATGATTTGCATCCAAAGGAGAAACGTCGTACTCCTGCTTGGTAAGTTTCTTGCATTCAGAAAGAAAAAAAAAACTAAACAAGAACCATGTAATGATCTGACAATGGTTCTTTTTTTTGGTTTTGTTACTAAAGGTGTGATCGGATACTGTGGCATGGGGAAGGACTTCATCAGTTATCTTATGTAAGAGGGGAGTCACGGTTTTCAGATCATAGACCGGTTTACGGCATATTCAGCGCCGAGGTTGAGTCAAATCACAAGAGACTAAAGCGAACCGCGAGTCACTCTACTGCACGGGTCCAAGCTGAAGAACTCTTACCTTACGCCCGTGGATACACCGAGCTAACTTTTTTCTAAAAGACAATAAAAAAGAACTTCTTTACGGTAACATCTCTACTCATAAAAAATTCAATACATCTAACCAGAAAATTAGGAGATAACTGATGGAATGTAGTGTCAGTGACATGAAGCATTGAAAGCCAATGTAGTAAGTAGTCTATTAGTAGTAGACTAGTAGTAGTAGTAGTAGTAGTTGTGGTCCTCAAACACAAAATAGAGACTTAAGTCCATTAAGACTGGTCTGCATTTATTATATATCAGCCAAGAAAAGTATAACCAACACGTTTCTCTCATATCATTTAAGGCACAACAGGTTGATTTGGATAAAAATGGACCCGGTAAAGCGATCTGTATTTCGATTCGAAAATGTGATAAGATATTGTCTCTGCATCATCATTCATCAACAATAATGATATTTCTTGAAACCAAGATTTTTTTGTGTGATTCTTGAATCTTGACAAGAGGAAAAAAAAACTTTTATTTTCTGGAATTCTCATAAGGAGTTATTATTATACATAATTGTTCATCATACTATTATCACTTATGGTATATAATTTGATTCGGCTTTTGTCAGGTAAATTAAAGTTTATTTTCGAGTGTTTTGAAGCCTTGAGGAGTGATGATGATGGAGACATTTCATTTGCTCCTTTTAACACAAAGGAAACAAGGTTGGTCCAAACTTCTCTTCCTATATCTTGTTTCCGGTTCGGTTTTCAACTGATTTTAACGGCTGAATTTCCGGTTTACAGGTGTGTAAAGGATTGTAATTATGTCTTGGTTAACCAAATTTCGCATATCAAACCGGTTCTTTTATTTTTCATGGTAGGACTAGGACTTGAAGTAACTTTTACAGCGTGGTTATTAGGTAAATAATCAATGTTAATCTCAGTTTATTGTAACTTTGATTCTGTTAATAAGTTAACAACAGTTTTACGATAAGACTTTTTTTTTTTTTTGTTTGGTGCAGGATTATGAAACTGACAGATGGAAGGTTTTTTTTAATTCATCAGTCTTTTTAGTTAAGTGTTTAGGTATAGTTTTAAATATTATAAATTGAAGTGTGTTCCCGAGACAATGATAGTGTAATGCTTCTTATATAAGGTTTAGCCGTTTAAATGTAACAAAAAAAAAAGATTATACAACAAAAGCAATGATAGTGTAATTCATTATGATTGTTTCCTTACAAAGAAAAAGTGAAAAGAATAAAAAGATAACGTCTTGTGATGATCGTTGTACTGTAAAAAGTTTAGAGTTTCTTGATAACCTCGAAGCTCACTCCTTCTCTGATTCTTCTATAGAGGAGTACAAAAATTCAATGATTAATATAATTGTAATACACGAAACATGAGTCATGGAATGGCATACTCACACAAAAGTTTATTAGCCTTGCGTGCCAAAAGTCTAATAATTCTCAATCATTAGTTTGTGTTTATTTTAGTGTAATTAAATAGAGGAAATTTATACTACACTATACCAATTTTCAGAAATAGTTTTTAAAATGCAATGTAAGATATAGAGAATAGTGTATAGAATGAAATGATTGAAAAAGAGTATGAAAGTGCAGAGAGTGTGTAATGTGTACTCTCATGCTTTTCTCTTTTTCCTATTTGCCTTGTGCTTTCTCTTGTTTCAGCTTTGGTGATTACAACAACACTTGTATATTCCTTTTTTATATATTTATACTATCACAAATCAAAAACATTCTTGTAGAATGTGAAAGTCAGACAATGATCAGCTCTATTTTTTTCCATGGAAATTCCTATTTCACAAAACATTAACAAATACATAAAGAAGGAACTGAACGGAAAATGTGGTCCAGAGCAAGAAGTGTATATCCAAAATGATTTTCTTGAATACCTTTAACAGTGTAACATTCAGATATTTGATCTGATAAGATAAATGTTTTTGTGCATTCCTAACATCTTGATATGTGCTGTAAATATATCTTTAGTGAGTTTAGCGAGTGAATGGAGAATATATACATTTTGGTTGGTTAACAGAAACATATCCCATATATTTATAGAGTGATTTCACATACTATCATAATAAAGTTCCCAAGAATCTTTGAACAGTTTCATACTAGTCCACTAATTAAAGAACTACTAGTTTTTAAAATTGTATAGCTTATATGTACAAAATGGTCAGACATTGAATATGGAGTCTTTATTCAAAGAAAACCTAATCTAGAGGATGAATTTTTATTTATATTTTTACCAGAAGTCAAAAACAAATATATAGTGTAAAAGTAAAGTCAGAACAAGGCTGCATAAAAAACAATAGGGGTATATGAATATGATCTATATAGACTTTTTGGTGAGTGGGTAAGGAAAGCAGCTTCACACAAGAAATTGCGTACTTTACTTCTCATTAGCGTCCTTCCTCGCTCCCCATTTGTTTCAATTCAAGCATAGATAACGAAACCTCTACCACTTGGGCCTTAAGTTAGTGATGATGTTCATCTTTTTATATATACCGGTACCATATCCAGTTATCCATGATCTAAGCTTAACGATTGTGTTCTTTTATCTCTTAGCTGATCAACTACCTGTTACTGTGTAATTGGGTAATGTCTAACTGAACTTTTGAGTGTAGCCAGTGAAAAGAATAAACACAAATTATTAATAACAAACAACAATCTCACAAATGCACGATAAAGAAAAAAAACAGTATACATTATACTTTTACATATGAAAATATAGAATGTGAAATTAATCTGCTCATTGTTATGAAAGTAGAGTTTAGGGATAAAGCTCTTGTGTTTATTATTGATAATTCCCAAGGATTACATGCATATATATAGTAGAGTACAATGTCTAGGGTTAAACCGACTTAAGGATTAAGGGCCGAGTAAGCTTCGGCCAATGGGCCGAAGCTGTATGGACTGAGTAAAGCCTATGGACCGAGACTCCATAGCTTAGTACATGGGCCGGTCTAGTAAGTCCACTAAGTGTTTCACAACACTCCCCCTTGGACGAACGACCGTGCCAATGTTGGATGGGATCGCGGCAATGTGCTTAGGGGATGCTGCCTCATTAAAACCTTACCAGGAAAACCCATTGGGACAAAACCTTGGTGAAGGAAAAAGAGTACAGCACACATTGCTCCCCCTGTTCCAAACATCACTCCAAGTCCCTAAGTCTCCGCATTCCAATCTGGTGCGCGAGCTTCTTGAACGTTGTTGTCGGTAACGATTTGGTGAAGAGATCGGCTGAATTCTCACTTGACTGAACTTGCACTATAAGAACTTCTCCGGCCTTTTGTAGATCATGTGTATGGAAGAACTTTGGTAATATGTGCTTCGTCCGATCTCCCTTGATGTAACCTTCCTTGAGCTGTGCGATGCATGCTGTGTTATCTTCATAGATTACGGTTGCTTCTTTGCTGTCCTCCAATCCACTGTCTGTCCGAATATGCTGAGTCATGGACCGCAACCAAACACACTCACGGCTGGCTTCGTGCATTGCTAGTATCTCTGCGTGATTTGATGATGTTGCTACAAGAGTTTGCTTCATAGAACGCCAAGAGATTGCTGTACCACCGTGTGTAAACACATAGCCTGTTTGTGATTTCCCATTGTGTGGATTGGAGAGATAACCTGCATCAGCAAAACCAACTAAACCATCTTTGTTATAGTTAGTGTAATATAGACCATAGTCTGTCGTACCCTGTAGGTATCGCAGAACATGTTTTATACCATTCCAGTGCCTTATGGTCGGACAAGAACTATATCTTGCTAGGAGGTTCACGGTAAAACTTATGTCCGGCCTAGTGTGGCTAGCCAAGAACATTAATGCTCCTATAGCACTGAGGTAAGGCACGTAAGGCCCGAGAACCTTTTCATCGGCCTTCCTAGGAGCCAATGGATCCTTATCCACTTGTGTACTTCTCACAACCATGGGGCTAGTCAATGGGTGAGCTTGCTCCATATTGAACCTTTTGAGTACCTTTTCTGTATATGCCTTTTGATGCACAAGGATGCCATTGTCTCTTTACTCAAGCTGCAATCCCAAACAAAATCTTGTCTTACCTAGGTCTTTCATCTCAAATTCTCTCTTGAGGTATTCTACAGTTTGGGCGATTTCCCCAGAGGTTCCTAGGATGTTCAAATCATAGACTGCTATTATCACAAATCCTTTGTTTGCAAACTTCTTAATAAATATACATGGACTGATGGGGTCATTCCTATAGCCTTTCTTTGCCATAAATTCGCTAAGTCTATTATACCACATTCGATCACTCTGTTTCAGTCCATAAAGCGATTTGTCTAGCCTTATGCAGTACTGTTCTCGAGAACCACTCTTTTCTTTGAGTTCTATTCCCTCTGGTAATCTCATATAGATTTCATTATCCAGTGGACCATATAAGTATGCAGTTACAACATCCATTAACCGCAAATCCAGTTTTTCTCTTACAGCCAGACTTATTAGATATCTAAAAGTCGTTGCATCAATCACAGGGGAGTATGTTTCCTCATAGTCTACTCTTGGTCTTTGAGAGAATCCTTGTGCTACAAGCCGTGCTTTGTATCTCACGATTTCATTCTTCTCATTTCTCTTTCTTACAAAGACCCACTTATGTCCAACTGGTTTAATTTCATGTGTTATCCGTGTGATCGGACCAAACACCTTTCTCTTCTTCAAAGAGTTTAGCTCCACATCAATAGCTTCTTTCCATTTAAGCCAATCTTTGCTTTGAGTGCACTCTAATATAGATGTGGGCTCTAGATCCTCATTTAGTTCAAGTGCTACCTTGTATGCGAAAATATCATCGACGTCGATATCCTTACGGTTCCAAGTAATCCCAGACATGATATAATTGATCGATATCTCATCGTTATCAATATTCTCAGGACCTAGAGGTTCAGCGTCCTGAACCCCATCCAATACCTTATCATTTGCCGCGGCCATGTCTGTACTCTCGGTAATTCCCTTAGCCTCGGTCTGACATGCACCTCTTTTACTCTTCCGAGGATTCTTATCTTTGGAACCTAATGGTCTACCCCGTTTCAAACGTGGCGTAGACTCTGTAGCAACTTGATTATTGTGTTCCCTCTGAACATCAATACGTACTGGTGCATTACAAGCTGGTATGTACGATTTTGTCACTCTCTTTGGGTCAGCAAAGGAATCTGGCAATTGATTAGCTAGCTGCTGAAGATGTATAATCTTCTGAACCTCTGCATCACATGCTAGAGTTCGAGGATCTTGCCAATTTAAGGATGTTTGATTCCATGTCAATTCCTTTACCAGCTTGTTGGTCTCACCACCCACTACAGGGAATTCGGACTCAATAAATTGACAATCCGCGTATCTGGCCTTGAACAGGTCTCCTGTCAGTGGCTCGAGATACTTTATGATGGTGGGAGACTCATATCCAACATATATTCCCATCCTCCTCTGAGGTCCCATCTTAGTTCTCTGTGGTGGAGCAATCGGTACATAAACGGCACAACCGAATGTCTTGAGATGGGATATGTCTGGCTCATGACCCGTTAATAGTTGGGATGGTGAATACTTATGTTCACTAGATGGCCTGATGCGTATGAGCTCTGCTGCATGCAATACTGCGTGTCCCCAAGCCGACACAGGGAGCTTCGACCTCATTAACAATGGGCGAGCTATTATTTGTATTCGTTTAATGAAGGACTCAGCCAGTCCGTTTTGTGTATGGACATGTGCCACAGGATGTTCCACACTCACCCCCATGGACATACAATAATCATTAAACGCTTGGGATGTGAATTCACCAGCATTATCTAGACGTATAGTCTTAAGTGGAAAGTCTGGAAAGTGTGCTCTTAGCCTTATAATCTGAGCCAACATCTTTGCAAAGGCGAGATTTCTTGTGGATAACAAGCAAACATGCGACCATCTGGTTGATGCATCTATCATCACCATAAAATATCTAAACGACCCACTAGATGGGTGTATTGGTCCGCATATATCTCCCTGAATTCTTTCCAGAAAGTTTAAAGTCTCTCTTGTGACTTTTACTGGTGAAGGCCTTATAATAAGTTTCCCTTGTGCGCATGCTACACACGTGAGATGTTTAGGGATAACTTTCCTTTCACTTAGGTTGTGCCCATTCGAACTCTTAATTAGTTTACGCATCATGTTCGAACCCGGATGGCCTAGCCGGTCATGCCATAGAGTGAACTCTTCATTAAACATTCTATGCTTTGCCAAGTTAGCCTCTATCATATTTATCTTAGCATGGTATAAACCAGAGGCTAGAGCAGGTATAGTCTCTAGGACTTTCTTTTGTCCATTCACATTTTCTGTAATGTATAGGAACTCTCTAGTTCCTTCACCCTTGGTTTCCACATGATAACCATTTAATCTTATATCTTTAAAGCTCAACAAATTTCTCTTGGAGCTGGGTGAATATAGGGCATCACTTAATTCAATGTGTGTTCCCTTAGGCAACAACACGTGAGCCTGGCCGTAGCCCTCTATAAGGTTTGCTATACCCGCAATTGTACTAACATTGGCACTTTTCATGGTGAGGTTTATAAAATATCTTTTATCTTTTAAAATAGTGTGGCTGGATCCACTGTCCACCACTAGTTCACTCATATCCTCAGCCATTTCTATAAAACAACATTTATGTTTTAACTCAATAAGGCAAATAATTTATAAAATAAATCCTTGAATTTAAACCAAATCAATTATCCAATACATAGAAATAAATCAAGCATAAAAGCATAGTCTTAAACCAAAATAAAAACCGAAAAATTCATTCATTCTCTGTAAAGAGGTCGGAAGTCTCTAGGGAGTCATCATTCTCATGATCGAAGTCTCCTTCATCATCGAGATGCACCAAGTTAGCTTCTGAGTTTTTCTTCAAACTTTCTTGATATGCATCAATAAGATGTTTGGGAGTTCTGCAGTTTTTCATCCAGTGGTTTGACATACCACATCGGTGACAAACCGATTTTGCCTTAGCTTGTGGCTTCGAGATACCACGGCCTCTACCACCGCGTCCGCGGCCAGCTTGGCCCCCTCGACCACCACGTCCTCTACCACCACGGCCGCGGCCGTAGTGTCTCTCTCTGTGGACGTAGTTGGTCTCTTTGGGCTCTTTAGGCTCCTTAGGCTCTGTAGAACTTTTCTTTCCCGCATCCACTTTGTGTGCTTCTGGTAATGGGGCTGTACCGCACTATTCATCAGCAACAGCTCATTGTTCTGCTCAGCTAGCAGTAACACCTCATTGAGTGCCCCATACTCGGTATACTTTGTTTGCCGGTATTGTTGCTGAAGAACCATGTTATTAGGGCTAAAGGTAGACAAAGTCTTATCAATTAGCTCCTTCTCTGTAACCACCGTACCACACAGCCTAAGGACTGAGACAATCCTAAAAAGCTCAGAGTTATACTCGTCCAGGGTTTTCAAGTCCTGGATCCTTAGGTGTTTCCACTCATACTCGGCCTTTGGAAGGAGCACCGTCTTTTGGTGCCCATATCGCCGTTTAAGCGTTGTCCAAAGGTCGAAGGGGTCCTCAATAAATAGGTACTGGTTCTTGAGACTCTCAGCAATGTGGTGATGCATATGCTGGATACACTTGTTCTTATTCTTGTCCGAGGTCTTGTTACCCTCTTCGACACACTCGTACAAGTCTTTTGACTTCAAGTTGATCTTGGTGTTCATTGCCCATAGCAAGTAATTGTCACCAGAAGCATTCAAGACTGGATAGTCTAAGCTCTTAAGGCTTGCCATCTGCATACGACAGAAATAGACATCCGAATATTAGCATGCGATATTTGAGATCGAACCATGCACTCAATCATTAGGACATGCGATAT
>NC_025689.1:10086525-10087746 GCF_000633955.1 Camelina sativa | reverse complement strand
ACATCCGAATATTAGCATGCGATATTTGAGATCGAACCATGCACTCAATCATTAGGACATGCGATATTTGAGATCGAACCATGTCTTAGGCCATGCGATATTTGAGACCGACCATGCCTTGTTATATTTGGTTTTTGGTTTAAATTCATGCATGCAAGACAACAAAAGCAAATAGGCTAATGCATGCAACAATTTCAAGTAGGATTTCCTTTTTCTTAAGTTTCCTTTTTACTCTAGGATTTAGTCTCTTTAAAACTTTGGATAATTGCTAAATTAATTTAGAGACTTATCATGATCAATATTTTAATTCCGAATTCATGATCTCACAATTATGGAAATTTAACAAAATAATTCCACTTTATCGGATTCAATCCTAGAACACAATTCTAGTTCATGCGGCCAATTCTCCAATATACTATCATGGTCCGATTTAATTATATGATGCATGAACAATCCAAGTCTATCATCCTAGAACAGTTAGATTAAATCTCTTCTATGCTTCTAACAATTTAATTCTAGGTTCTTATGCAACACAAATAATCAAGCAACTTTAAACAATTTAAATCAACCAAAATCGGATTTCAAAGCTTGATGTATAAGGTGCAATTGTCAATCAATCTAACAATCCTAATCAACCGATTTTTAAGTCTTAGGATTTATAGGATTCAAGGTTTGTTAGATTGTATACTTGGATATTTTAGGGTTCCATAGTTTTAAGTTCAAGTTCGATTATAGGGTTTTGAGAAGGTTTGAACTTTGTTTACCTTAACACCTTAGGGTTCTGACTGGATAGGATCTGGGAGCTAAAGACCTCAGATATCACGAACCTCGAACCTTGAACTGCTTCCACGGACCACGAACTTGCTTCCCACGAACCACGAACCGCGAACAGCTTCCTGGCGAGCAACTCCTTGCGCGCGAACTCACCCCCGAGCCTAGTAACTATAAACCTCGATAGGGTTTTAATAGAAACTCGATCACAAGCTAAGGATGCTTGTGTATCGGACAGAACTTTGAGATCAAGAGATTCTCGAAGAAGGAGAAAGAACAAGAGGCGGTTTTAGGGTGTTTAGGGAAGAAGGATCGGCGGCTGCCTATTAGGGTTTTAGGGTTAGAGACTCGTGCTGATAACGTGTTATGAAAGTAGAGTTTAGGGATAAAGCTCTTGTGTTTCTTATTGATAATTCCCAAGGATTACATGCATATATATAGTAGATTACA
>NC_025689.1:10079357-10084053 GCF_000633955.1 Camelina sativa | reverse complement strand
CGGATTCAATCCTAGAACACAATTCTAGTTCATGCGGCCAATTCTCCAATATACTATCATGGTCCGATTTAATTATATGATGCATGAACAATCCAAGTCTATCATCCTAGAACAGTTAGATTAAATCTCTTCTATGCTTCTAACAATTTAATTCTAGGTTCTTATGCAACACAAATAATCAAGCAACTTTAAACAATTTAAATCAACCAAAATCGGATTTCAAAGCTTGATGTATAAGGTGCAATTGTCAATCAATCTAACAATCCTAATCAACCGATTTTTAAGTCTTAGGATTTATAGGATTCAAGGTTTGTTAGATTGTATACTTGGATATTTTAGGGTTCCATAGTTTTAAGTTCAAGTTCGATTATAGGGTTTTGAGAAGGTTTGAACTTTGTTTACCTTAACACCTTAGGGTTCTGACTGGATAGGATCTGGGAGCTAAAGACCTCAGATATCACGAACCTCGAACCTTGAACTGCTTCCACGGACCACGAACTTGCTTCCCACGAACCACGAACCGCGAACAGCTTCCTCGCGAGCAACTCCTTGCGCGCGAACTCACCCCCGAGCCTAGTAACTATAAACCTCGATAGGGTTTTAATAGAAACTCGATCACAAGCTAAGGATGCTTGTGTATCGGACAGAACTTCGAGATCAAGAGATTCTCGAAGAAGGAGAAAGAACAAGAGGCGGTTTTAGGGTGTTTAGGGAAGAAGGATCGGCGGCTGCCTATTAGGGTTTTTAGGGTTAGAGACTCGTGCTGATAACGTGTTATGAAAGTAGAGTTTAGGGATAAAACTCTTGTGTTTATTATTGATAATTCCCAAAGATTACATGCATATATATAGTAGAGTACAATGTCTAGGGTTAAACCGACTTAAGGATTAAGGGCCGAGTAAGGCTTTGGCCAATGGGCCGAAGCTGTATGGACTGAGTAAAGCCTATGGACCGAGACTCCATACCTTAGTACATGGGCCGGTCTAGTGAGTCCACTAAGTGTTTCACAACACTCATTCCAATCCAATCATGTATGTTTCCAGATTTTCATATCACAAGTCGGACACAACCAAAAAAGAAAGAATCAGATCAGCTTTGAATGAACTTCCGATATTGGGCCTTAATGTTTGGACTACGAGGGCTTTCTCTAAAAACAAGATTGCATTATCGACTATTTTTGAGTCTTAGACGAAATAAGGTGACAAACTTTTTAATACGACGTTATTTTTTACTTTGTTCCAACTTAGGCGAATCTAGGGTTTACCGCAGCAGAGTCTCCACCATGAAATCACGTAGTCAGAACGTCTCGGAGGATCTTCTAACCATATCTCGACCCAATACGCGATCGATAACCTTAAGTAATGGAAGAGGAAACTCATTGCCGATCTCAATCGATCTCGTTATCGATATATTCTTGAGGTTACCGGTAAAATCTATAGCAACATGTCGTTGCGTATCAAAGCTCTGGAACGCCGTACTTAGCTGTCAAGATTTCACGGAGTTGTTCTTGACAAGATCTTACAATCGCCCGCAAATCTTGTATGCGTGTGAAGACAACAAAAGATTCGTCTTCTTCTCCTCACATGAGCCTCACAATACTGTTGAGATGTCGTCTGTGTCTCCGAATCATCTTACGCATTTCCCCAGTTCTAATGAAATCTTTGGTCCTAGCAACGGCTTCGTCTTTCTTAATGGTTTGCGGACATTAAAGGGGAAGAAAAATAAAGGACTGTTGGTGTCGGTGCTATTTAACCCTAGCACGGCACAATATATAACTTTACCTAAAATGAAGAGGAATACTATGATTGGGCTGCAAGGCTATGAATGTGATGGCATACAATTCAAGCTGATGAATTATTTGGGGTATGATCCGATTGAAAAACAACTCAAGGTATTGTCCATGACCTTGCCATATGGAATACATGATGAGAACTTTTTGGAGTATCAAGTTCTAACGCTAGGAGCTAGGAAACCTTCATGGAGAATTATCAAGTGTTGCGTACCCCATTTCTCTGGTTGTAAAGGGATATGCATTGATGGTAATTTGTACTATGTAGCTAGGATCAACAGGTCTTTCGAGGTTTATATGATCGCTTGTTTTGATTTTAGGTATGAGAAGTTCAGTTTTATGAAAGTCATGGAAACTTTCAAGAGAGACCTGCCTGTTACAACAACTCTGATAAACTATAATGGTAAACTAGGTTCGCTTATCTCGGATGAGTCCAACAGCCACTATGTTAGTAGAAATAGTACATGTTTTGAGTTGTGGGTACTAGATGACGCTGGAAAACGTGAATGGACGAAGCATGTTTACGTGTTACCTCCTCTGTGGAAGAATCTAGTTGGGGAGGACAAGTTACACTTTGTTTGAATGATTGGTACGAATGAAATTGTGTTGTCACCGAATCATCAATATGTGCCTTCCTATGTTTTCTACTACAACATCGAGAGAAACACGATCATAAGAGTTAAAATCCAAGGAATGGAAGCGTTTGACGGTAACAGATTTCGCACATTTCTAAACCATGTGGAGAACGTGAAACTTATTCAACCTTTTTAGGACTTTAAAACTGACATTTTGTAACATGCTAGTTTAGTTATATATAAAAAAAGCCATCTCGTCTGGCTGATTCAACTAGGGGATGATATAAAATCTTGTTATTGTAAATTATATAAATATTACTAGGAGTTGCTCCGTGCTACTCACGGATTTGTCTTCATATTTTTCCGTAAGTTTAGTTTTTAAAACAGCTAATTATTACGATATTATTTTATACAACCCAAATATCTATATATATATATATATTTTTTTAATTACATTTTGGGTTCTACCCTTTTATTTATATATATTTATAAAGTTAATCCCTAAAATTTTTCCAAAAATAGCATTACATCAGATTTTGTTTACTAAATATTTCACATACTATTCCAACTTAAAAAAAATACAGTATTGATGGAAACATAAATTATGATATATTTAACCACACCTTCTATTTTGTATTGAAGATATTCTTTCTATGAATCTTTTGCAAAGAAAGAAAACAACAATTTGATTACTATTTTGTTTTCCAAAACCTGTGAGCTTTGATTCTTAAAATAAGAAAAACTTCGATTCACATCTATTTAAATATTATAATTAATAAATATAAACTTAATAAAATTTTAAAATATTACTGTAAAATTAAAAATTTTTAAATACTATATAATATGGTTATATAGTAGATAGTTTATAAAAATGACATGTTGAAATTAATAAAATATCATTAAATTTGTGCTAATACGGGTTAAATCCTTATTTTATTATTTGTCAACACTATTAATATCAGAATATTTGACATATAAAAATTAAGTTGATTAACTAAGATTGTTTAAAATAATTAAATCATTAGGTAAAATATGACTTAATCATAGTATATAAATGACTTACTATGTATATAGATCCACTATTTTCTGTTATATTAATTAAAATCAAAATAGAATCTTAAACACTAAACAAAAAAAATTAAATATAACAAACAGATGTTCATAAAGTATATTTCGGGTTAAAAAAATTAATATAAACATTTAGCTGCACAAACAATCAGAAAATTTAGTTATTCCTCTATTTGAAAAACATCCAATATTTAATACACAAATACAATATAAAATATAAATAATAATAATAACTATATGCACGCGGTGTACCATAGGTTAAAATCTAGTATATATTATAATCTTATATCCTTAAATTATTTAATCATCAAATTATTTGTTAAGAGAAAAAATTATTATGTAAATTCAATTGAATTACACTAAATATTTAAAGAAACAAAATAACACTTGTGAAAGAAGAGATCATCAAATGATAATCTTTTGGAGCTTGCCAAAAGAAAACTTTACTTTAGTATTAAATTATATAATATAGTAAGGTTTCTTTCAACTCTTACTCTAAGAATCATCATTATATATTAAAATTCTTTTAAAATCAAATACACATGCAATTATTTATTTTCTTTTATAAATATTTTAAAATGATTGCATAAATCATCAAAAGATGAACAATAATAAAAATAATTTAAATTTTTGGAAAAATTATTCAAGACTTAGTAAGATAATATTTCTTCTAAAGTTAGGAACTTCACAAAAACGGATTAGCCGAACAACGATATTATTGTTACCAGTGTTTTGTTGTTTGTTGGAAACTGAATCGAGGGTAGAATAGAGAATAAATGTTTTAGTTTTCATATTAATTTGAAAGAGGATGTGTTTGTATAGTAATAGGTTATTTTTAGAAAACCAAACTTTATAGAATGTTTGAACCTTTAAAAGAAAGAAGGGATTGAGATCAAATATTAGATATCATAAATTTGCAAGTGTT
Source organism: Camelina sativa (assembly GCF_000633955.1). Lineage (NCBI taxonomy): Eukaryota > Viridiplantae > Streptophyta > Magnoliopsida > Brassicales > Brassicaceae > Camelina > Camelina sativa. The sequence continues at coordinate 10,079,696 of NC_025689.1, read as the reverse complement.
TCAAAATAATAAGTTAAAAATGAGAAGTAATCTAAACAAAAATGAAAATTGAGGAAAAATAGTGGGTAGATATAAGGCAATGCATAAAATGATGGTATTATTTCAAATTAAAACATAACTGATTATGTTCATAATTTATTTTGAAATTCCTAATATGAAAACTTAGAAATTTTATGTAATTCAAAAATACCATGATGTTTGAAATAATAAGTGTGAATCTAAGAAAATAATTATAGAATTAGATTAAAACATCTCACAATCTTACGTAGTTTCCAGAAAATAAGCTCAAAATTTTAATTTTATATAAACAATTTTTTAAAAAGTTAAACTAATTTACTT
>NC_025689.1:10053808-10078287 GCF_000633955.1 Camelina sativa | reverse complement strand
AATTTACTTAAATAATACCATCCCACCATCTTATTTAAATTTGATTCTGCTTGTGCCTATGAAAATTATATAAGATTCAAACACAGAAATTAAACCCAAAAATTCAAACCTATAAATTTAATTTAATATTGGTTTAGTTCTAAGATGAAACCAACCACACACTGATATAAGGTGACTCTAGATTCTTGAAGGCTGCATATGTTTCTTATTAAAAAATAGAGGAAAAAAATGTTGATGTTTTTTTTTTTGGTTTTATGGGCCTGTAGTTAATTAGGTCCAAAGGAAAAAAGTACAGGTGTCAGAAAAATAGTTAGCCAAGTGTGATGTGATGTTAAGAAAAACTTTCTCATATTATATAAGATTCCAAAACAGAGAAGTCTCGTCAAAATGTGATGTCCGGATGCTAAATAAAGGTTTAGATCCAAGAATTGGTCATCATGTTTCTATAAACCTCGCCACAAAAGGATGTTTGACTAGCCTTTGTAGAACAACAGTAGAAGAGGTAAATCACAAGTGGAGAAAGCATCAACCTATTTTACAAAATTAGAATAATTTTGCTGAATTACATTAAACTCATAATACAATTTTTAGAAATATTTTTAATTAATATCCTGAGCGATTTTATTTTATTTCCAGTGGAGATAAACTTTAGGAACATTACTTTTTTACTTATTCTCGTAACACAGTTGGTAACTCAGCGAAATCTAGTTTAGGGTTAGGGTTTAACGCAGTCTCCTCGCAATGAAATCACAGCAGCAACACGTCTCGGAGGATGATCCTCAAACCATCGTTGCACTCAACTCACGAGCTTCAAAGTCAGTCAATGGTGGAGAAAACTCAGATGCGATCCCAGTTGATCTCATCTTCGAAATACTCTTGAAATTGCCGACGAAATCTATAGCGAGATGTCGCTGTGTATCGAAGCTCTGGTCTTCCATACTTGTCCGTCCAGATTTCACGGAGTTGTTCTTGACTAGATCTACAACTCCCCCGCAAGTCTTGTTCTCCAGCCCAAATAACCGCGAGTTGTTCTTCTTCACGGCACCGCAGGTCCAAAATCCAGATCAGAACTCTTCTCTTGTATCCCGGCCTTATCACACGAAGCCCCCCTTTGATTGTTGTTCCCCTCGAATTTGTGTTCCTGTCGGCGGTTTGGTCTGTCTTATATATAAGCGGAACTTAGAGGGAGGGAATGAAATAGTACCAATGATATGCAAACCTAGCACTGGACGACAAGCCTTACCTTTACCCGCATTGAAGACGACAAGGGTTCAGGTGAAAAGCTTTTTTGTTTATGATCCCATTGGTAAACTATTTAAGGTATTATTGTCCATGATCTTGCCATGTCATGGAAACGAAGGGAACTGTAAGGAGTGTCAAATTCTGACATTAGGGACTCAAACACTTTCATGGAGAAAGATTGATTGTTGTATACCCCATCGTCCTATATATCGTGGGATATGCATTGATGGCTGTTTGTATTATCAAGCTTTGGTCGATGATCACCGTTCAGGGGTTTCTACGATAGTTTGCTTTGATGTTAGGTCTGAAACGTTTAGATTTGTGAAGAAAGATATAGCGATGTCTAGTGAATCAACTCTGGTTAACTATGAGGGTAGATTAGGTGCACTTCAGTCAGATAGGGGTAATAAAAGAGTTAATAGCCAAACTAGAAGTCTTGAGTTGTGGGTTCTGGTAGACGCTGAGAAAAATGAATGGTCGAATAACGTATATGACTTGCCCCCGTTGTGGAAGAATATAGTTCCAAAGGCTGAGTTATGTTTTGTTGGATTGACTAGTACAAATGATATTGTGTTGTCCGAACGCAATCCATTTGACATTTTCTGGATTTTCTACTACAATCTCGAGAGGCACACAATCATAAAAGTTGAAATCCAAGGAATGGATGTGTATTTCTCTTACTATCATAGAGTTCAAACCTATCTAAACGTGTAATGGATGTGTGAAGCTTTTGCAATTGTAACGGATCATGAGCTCCTAGTATTCATCTTTTTTGGATACTATATTTATTCCTCTTCGCGGCGGTGATCTAGCGCCTAGCGCCTATAACACCTTAAAATTTATTTTATAGATTTTATGAAAATGTAATTAAATGATATAATAAAGTTAAAAAGAGAATATAAAAATTTAGTTTTAGATGTTAATTATATTTGAGTCTCATATATATATTTGTATAATAATTAAAATTTAACCCATGAGTATTATTATAATATTAATATTATATTATCATATCATATGAACAAAGAGTTCTTAAAATTCTTAAAATTTATTTTAAAGATTTTATGAAAATGTAATTAAATGATATAATTAAGTTAAAAAGGGAACTTAAAAATTTAATTTTGGATGTTAATTATACTTTTGGAAAACTAATGTAAATATTATTAAAAATTAAGGACAAATAAGATAAATAGTGTCTCGAGCTCTGTGAGTGCAACACATCATCATTTTGTGTGAGAATGTTTCTCTTTTAATATATAAGGGATGTTTTTACTGTAATTTTTATTTACAAAATGTATAATATTTATCAGTAATTAGAATCTAAAATTTGATTGTGTAGTATATATATATATATATATATATATATATATATATATATATATATATATATATATATATATATTGTATAATAATTAAAATTTAACCAATGAGAATTATTATAATATCAATATTATATTATCATATCATATGAACAAAGAGTTCTTAAAATTCTTAAAATTTATTTTATAGATTTTATGAAAATGTAATTAAATGATATAATAAAGTTAAAAAGAGAATATAAGAATTTAGTTTTGGATGTTAATTATATTTGAGTCTCATATATATATTTGTATAATAATTAAAATTTAACCCATGAGTATTATTATAATATTAATATTATATTATCATATCATATGAACAAAGAGTTCTTAAAATTCTTAAAATTTATTTTATAGATTTTATGAAAATGTAATTAAATGATATAATAAAGTTAAAAAGAGAATATAAGAATTTAGTTTTGGATGTTAATTATATTTTTGGAAAACTGATGTAAATATTAAAAATTAAGGACAAACAAAGGAAATAGTATCTGAAACTCTCTGAGTGCAACACATCAGCATTTTGTGTGAGAATGCTTATCTTTTAATATATAAGGGATGATATAATAAAGTTAAAAAGAGAATATAAGAATTTAGTTTTGGATGTTAATTATATTTTTGGAAAACTGATGTAAATATTAAAAATTAAGGACAAACAAAGAAAATAGTGTCTGAAGCTCTGTGAGTGCAACACATCAGCATTTTGTGTGAGAATGCTTCTCTTTTAATATATAAGGGATGTTTTTACTGTAATTGTTATTTACAAAATGTATAATATTTATCGGTAATTAGAATCCAAAATTTGATTGTGTAGTATATATATATATATTTTTGTATAATACTTAAAATTTAACCCATGAGAATTATTATAATATCAATATTATATTATCATATCATATGAACAAAGAGTTCTTAAAAATCTTAAAATTTATTTTATAGGTTTTATGAAAATGTAATTAAATGATATAATTAAGTTAAAAAGAGAATATAAGAATTTAATTTTGGATGTTAATTATATTTTTGGAAAACTGATGTAAATATTATAAAAACTAAGGACAAATAAAGGAAATAGTGTCTGGAGCTCTGTGAGTGCGACACATCAGCATTTTGTGTGAGAATGTTTCTCTTTTAATATATAAGGGATGAAAATGTAATTAAATGATATAATTAAGTTAAAAAGAGAATATAAGAATTTAATTTTGGATGTTAATTATATTTTTGGAAAACTGATGTAAATATTATTAAAAATTAAAGACAAATAAAGAAATAGTATCTGGAGCTATGTGAGTGCGATACATCAGCATTTTGTGTGAGAATGCTTCTCTTTTAATATATAAGGGATATATGTTACAAAGATTAAAAAAAAATTATAAATTATAAACAAAAGTAAAAAAATACATTTATTTAATTTATATTAACAACATATAAATATTTATAATTACGTATATATATACATATATATAACTTAATAATTTAAATATATGTAGTTAAGAAAATATATATATATTTAAATAAAATTTATGTAATTTTAAGTGGTTTAGACGGTCATCTAGGCGTCTGATGAGCGTCTAGATGGCGTCTAGGCGGCCGCCTAGACCGCTTTCTTTAACACTGATATATATACATTGAAGAATGGTTGTTCTAAAGTAAGTTTTAGCCTTGTATACTCGTTTCTTCATGAATAAAGCCACTTTGTGACCTTTGTATTGATGAGTTATATGTTTAGTCATCCATAGATCTCCATCTCTCGCGCGCATGTCCCTTGATGTATACATTTAAAATCCATCTCTTGTGGCAGCTTCAGCAAGGGGATGATATATAGTACTAATCCAAAAGAGAGGATTCTAAAATTTGAAATTCTGATGCTAGATGAAAGGTGGAAGAGTTTTTAGATTCAAGAAATTATCATAACCTTGCCGAAAGGAGGTTGTGAAGCTATTTTGGTTCCATATTGATTGTATCAATTATCATAATTCTTTTAAAATACTGTTTTTTTTTTATCAAGAATTGAAAACTTCTCGAGAGATTATCGAGGTCGTCATAGAATGAAGTTCTATTTTGTGATGATTCATTTACTAAAGAAGCTTAAATGAATCAAATGTTTATATGAAAAATCCGTATCATGTATAAAAAAATGAAAATTCAAAACCATTTTTGTGGATTATATTTCAAAATTAAAAATTACTCAAACCGGGTAATTGAAAATATTTTCATTCATTATCCTAAGATTAAGTACCGATCTGTATTGTTAGAATATGAAGAAAACCAAAACATAAACTGGTACGGTTACGGATACCGGTACGGTTCTTGATTTTAATTTTGTTATATCCAATTGTTGTCTCAATCATCTGGGGAAACCAAAAAAAAAAAAAAGGCAATAAGTGTGGTTCGTCGTCTACGACGGAAACTAGGGTTGAAGGAATCAGTGTGGTTCGTCGTCTACGACGGAAACTAGGGTTGAAGGAAGTGTCTCCGCCATGAAAACACGACGGCAACACGACTCTGAAGATGCTCTAACCATTTCCCGGCGCAGTACCTCCAACCTCAATGAACGGAAGAAGAGAACAATCAGAGCCGATCCCAGTTGATCTCATTTTCGAAATCCTCTTGAAATTGCCGACGAAATGTATAGCGAGATGTCGCTGCGTATCGAAGCTCTGGTACTCCATACTCCTCCGTCCAGATTTCACAGAGTTGTACTTGACCAGATCTTCAACTCGCCCGCAACTCTTATTCGCCTGCGAAAAAAAAAACGAGCTGTTCTTCTTCACGGCACCGCAATTCCAAAATCAAAATGAGTACTCGTCTCTTGTGTCCGCGAGTTATCAGATGAAGACTCCCTTTCAACGTTTTTTCAACTCTCAAATCTGTGGTCATGTCGGCGGTTTGGTCTGTCTTACACATCCGCGGGTCTTTAATAAAAGGAAGGAAATTATACCAATGATATGCAACCCCAGCACTAGTCAAGCCTTACCTTTACCCAAAGTGAAGACGAGGAGAGTTAAAGTGAGAACCTTTGTGGTTTATGATCCCATTGCTAAACTATTCAAACTATTGTCTATGACTTGGCCATGTTATGGAACCAGCGGGAAGAATTGTGAGGAGTATCAGGTTCTGACATTAGGGGCTCAGACACTTCTCTGGAGAATGGTTGATTGTTGTTTACCCCATCATCCTGTAGACGATGGGATATGCATTGATGGTTGTTTGTATTATCAAGCTATGGTCGATTTCGGTTCAGGGCATTATACAATAGTTTGCTTTGATGTTAGGTCTGAAACGTTTAGATTTGTTAAGAAAGCTAGGGGCATGGCGCTGTATGGTGCTTCAGTTCTGGTAAACTATGAGGGTAGATTAGGTCAACTTCAGTCAGATGGGCTTCACATAGCTGGAATAGTTACTTGCCATACTAGAAGTCTTGAGTTGTGGGTTCTAGTGGATGCTGAGAAACATGAATGGTCGAAGTTTGTATATGCATTGCCATCTATGTGGAAGAATGTTGTTGCAGAGGCTGAGTTATACATTGTTGGAAGGACCAGTACAAATGATATTGTGTTGTCGCGGCACTATTCATCGGACGTTTTCTACTACAATCCCGAGAGGAACACAGTCATAAGAGTTGAATTCCAAGGAATGGATGTGTTTAACCATCTTAGAGTCCACACCTTTCTGAACCATGTGGAGGACGTAAAGCTTATGCAACTGTAATGGAGATCATGTGCTCTTATGACCATCTCTCCCATGTCCTTTTTTTTTATTTATGTAATAAGATACTTATATGTTAGTCGTCCATAGGTTAAGACCATCTCTCGCATGTCCCTTTTTTTGTTTTATTCATGTAAGATATATGTTTTGCTAACATGAATAAGAGCAGAGTAGTTACTTTTCTTTTCTGTGTTTCTTATATTCTAGCATCTTTATCTCCTTGATATGCGATTAAAAAAGCTATCTCGTGTGGCACATTCAGCAAGGGGATGGATGATATTGATAGATAGTCTTGTTATTTGCAGAATCTTTAATAAATACTAATCTAAAACAGAGATTTCTTAAATTTGATATTCTGATGCTAGATCAAGGTAGAAGAGTTAAGAACAAGAATATTGCTTTTTAAGTTAAAGGTTTCTGCTTGACCTTGGCAAAAGGATGGTTGTGAAACCCTTGTTGCAGAGCTAGTTTTGTACCATTTCGATTGAATCAAGTAGAACCTGCGTTTTATGATACCAGAGAACAGAGTCTTAACAAATAGAATGGTTTTGGCTGGTTTTGTGTAGTGTATCTTTCTACTGGTTTTGTGTAGTGTATCTCCTTTTGGCTTGCTTATTTGGATAACTATTTTGTAATTTTCTCTCAGTTTCTATGGATATGTTTTCTATACTTATAGAATTTGTTCAGTACACTCGGGAGCAATTTGAGTTGTCCTAATTAAAGCCTAAACTTTAGGTTTTTAAACATGAATTGGGTGATCGTCTAACTTGATTTCTGACTGTAGCCTCTAAATTTAAGTGGCTTTTTTACAAATTGTATAAAACTCTGTGTGCATACAAACAGTATACTGGAAAGGCCAAGTAATCATACACATCAGCTCACAAAATAACGAGGAAAAAAAAAAGTGTTTACATCACATATTTACACATGAATCATGCACAAAGATTAGCATCTAGAAATGTGAATTAATGTTTTTGTTGATCAAATTACCTCCTTGAACCAAAATCTTGATCCTTTTATAAATGTGCAAGTTGGATAAACGGGCCCTAAAGTTTGGGCTACATGGGCTTTTCTCTTAACCAATATTACATACACGTTGTTGTTTTTGTTAACTTTGTTTTTTTTTTTAATACTCTGTCCCAAAAAACAAAAACGAGTCTAGGACGATCAGCAGTGTCTCCACCACACCAATGAAATCGCGGCGGCTAAACGTCTCAGACGATCGTCTAACCATTTCTCGACGCAACACGCGATCGATAACCTTAGTAAATGGAAGAGGAAATTCATTGCCGATCTCAATTGACCTCGTTATCGAGATATTCTCGTGGCTGCCGGCGAAATCCATAGCTAGATGTCGTTGCGTGTCGAAGCTCTGGAACGCCGTACTCCGCCGCCCAGATTTCACGGAGTTGCACTTGAGCAGATCTTCTTCCAGCCCGAAGCTCTTGTTCGTCTTGCGCAACATGAATGGGTTCGTCTTCTTCACCTCACATCTGCCTCAAAATCCTGTTGATAACTCGTCCATTGCTGTAGCCTCCAATCGTCTTAGCCATTTCCCTTGTCGCAATGGAATCGTTGGTCCAAGTAACGGCTTCGTCCTTCTTAGAGGTGTCATGGGAATGAAAAAGCATTTGTTTGTGTCGTTGCTATTTAACCCCAGCACCGGACAAGTGTTACCTTTACCAGCAGTGAACACGAGGAGCAGGAGGTTTGGGATGATTATTTGTATGGGGTGTGATTCAGTTAACAAACAGTTAAAGGTATTGTCCGTTACCTTGTCTGATGAAGGATCAGATTTTGAGAAATTTGAGTATCAAGTTCTGACGGTAGGAATTGGAAAACCATCATGGAGAATGGTCGAATGTTGCAGACCGCATTTACCCGGAACTCGAAAGATATGCATCAATGGTGTTTACTACTATACAGCTCGTGTCAACATGTTTTCTAGAGACTCTGTAATAGTTTGTTTTGATTTTATTTCTGAGAAGTTCAGCTTTCTGAACCTCAGTGGACCGATGGAAGCTCCAACAGATCTGATTAATTACAATGGCAAGCTAGGTTTGCTTGTGTCTGACTTTTGTCATGGAGGAAATACAAGATTCGAGTTATGGGTTCTTCAAGACTTGGAGAAAAAGGAATGGTCGCATCATGTTTATGTATTTTCTCCTGTTTGGCAGAATGCAGTTGAGAAGACCATCTTACACTTATCTGGAGTGGTTGGTACAACTGAATTTGTGTTTTTGCCGATGACACTGTCTGATCCTTTCTATGTTTTCTACTACAATGTCGAGAAGAACACTGTCGTTAGAGTTGGAGTCCGAGGAATGGAAGCGTTTAAACGTTATAGTGTTGACGCCTTTGCAAATCATGTAGAGAATGTGGAGCTTATTCGAGCATTTTAGGAATCTGTAACTTGAGATTGTGTAACATTAACTTGTTTGGCTCTTTAAGTTCTTATCTGACAAGGATTAATGACCATGTGTACTAGTTATCATTTTGTTTGCTTATTGGACATTAGTATGTTTTGTTTCCTGTGATAAAAGGGATATGCATCTGATAGGTTCTCTAAGGCATGTAATATGAGAAAGAAAAGCGTGAAGAAGCATGACTAATGTGCTGGCACGTGAAGAACTGAAGTGGGAAATGGAAGCGTTTTAACATAACAGTTTTTTTCCACCTTTGTAGACCACATAGAAGATGTGAAACTTATGGAAGTGTCTTTTTAGGATTTTGTAACTTAAAGAGAGATTTTGTAACGTTAGCTAGAACTAAGGCTCTTCAGTTGTCATCATGAGGATCATGGGATCTTAATTCAGTCCATAACTTGTAGTTTATCTCCTTTTGGCTTATTGGATGACTATATTCTGTTATTTTTTTGAGATTCTTTTCTGGATATATATGTTTGAACACTAGAGTCTACAGAATATGTTCAGTACACTCCTAAGCCTAAAAAGATTATGGGTGAAAAATATACCGAGAAGGCGAAGTGCTTGGTTAAGAAGAAAATGTTTGGCAAGACAGACACTCATATCATCAGTAGAAAACTAAAATTACGGTCACAAATACAGAGCGACAGAGGAAAAATAAAAACAGAGTGCTTTACATCACATCTTCGTATGAATTTATACAGAAAGTAAAGTTTGGGCATATAGACTGTGAATTAAATGTTTTTATTGATCCTTTCTTTTGTTCTTTGACATCAAAGGTATCACAAGCCGGGTGGGCATTTTAACCGAACCAAACCAAACCAAACCAACCAAACTCAAACCGACCCAAACCAAAACCCAAATATACACTCAAACCATTTGGTTAGGTTTTTCCTCAACCTGAACGGTTATCGATAACCCAATGTGTTTATGTTAATCAATATTATTAGATTTGGAAATATGTAAGAGCAAGTGCATTAGCGTTAGTTTGGTTTGTCCTTCGGTATTAAAATTTTAAATTTAGATCGAAATAAACCAATTCTCGAAGAAACGTTCCTCCAAACGGGACGTAATTTGCTGCGTCCTTCTTTACACGTGGCAGCGTCTGCGTGGTTGGTGTTGTTTGGGTAGGGCGAACCCAAAAATCGGTTCGTCCAGTTCATTTGTGTTTTCTCTCCGACTCACTACAATTTAAATTTAAAATATTATTATTTTATTCAGGAGACCAAAATATTATTATTTTATTCAGGGGATCAACTGTGAGAGACACCAATGCTCATATCAAACTTAAGAAACTCTGAAAATAATCTTATTATATTTGAGGGACCAAAATGTATCCTACACCAATGCCCATGCTCTAAGCTCACAAGTACTACACACGATTGCATATTGCCAAAAGGAGGTTGTGAACTTCTACTTAATAGGCATTTGATTATAATATGGTTGGTTTTTTTAGGTTTTTTTTTTCGTGGTTTATTTGAATTATTCAATTTATAAGTTGCTGATTATTTTAGGATATCAAAAGACAATGAATTTGGTGAAGTGACCTTAGTGTAGTGGCAGGAGGTAAGTCCATTTGTAGAAGGCACCATCACACGAGGGATCGAGTCTGCTTCCTACGAATGTAGGAATTTGGCTAATGGGCCGGCCAGTTGTGGCCCAATTGTTGACAAAAAAAAAGGACAATGAATTTGTTTCTTACATTAATTGATTTTTCTTGAACCGAATTAAAACTGATCCGAACCAAACCAAACCGAACACAAACCAAACGAAACTAACTTTGGTTGAGTTTTATGAAAAACCGAATAAACCGAACCCAAACCAAACCCGAAGGTTAACCAAAATTCTCACCCCTGCTGGCCAGACACTAAAGGGGGTGTATTGAAACAATGGTGGAGGATTCTATGGTGTGAGAACTGAGAATGAGCTTCTCCTTCCGAAGTGATTTAAATGTGGAGGAGCTTATCGCCGTAAAAAAGTTCCGAGCTGAATTGAGAGAGAGTTTGAGAGTTTGAATTTGTATTGCTGTTGTTGGAAAAAATATTCGATCCCTTACAAGTGACACCCCCCTTACATACTTATACCCACTAATTTATGACCCAATTAATGCACAATTAATAGGACACGATTTGCGCGGACCAATTAATCCTCTTGAATGCAGGAATCTTTGACCGGGCTCGAGCTGCGAGCTGACCAGCACGAAGTATCTCCGCGCTCTCTTCCTTTCTCTGGGCCTGATGGGCCGATCAGTAATCCGCTCTTGGCCCATCAGACAGGCCCGGCCCAGGTCCTCTTGCCTATCGCCCGAGATGACAGATCGTGGGTACAACATATGGGATTTAGGAAATTTGGAATTTTGATAGATTTTAGGAAAGTTGATATGATTTATGGTAAAATTCTTTCAAATCTCACCTAAAACTATGAGATTTGGATTTCTGTATTTTTAACTATACAAATCCTCTCAAATCCTCCAGAATTCCTAAAACTTATTAAAATCGAAATCCACAAACTGTTTTGAATAACAATGGATTTTAAAGTAGATTTTTAAATCATCAGTTCAATAACAGTGGATTTCAGGAGACTTTTTAAAATCCCCAATAGAATAACATAGGATTTGTAATTTTTATACAACACTAGTAAAAATGTATCGTATAGCCACTTCACCGTCACGGTCACTCCGTGGCATTTTTCAAAATAGTGACGAAACAGTCACATAAAGTCACGAAAATGAAAAAAGATTAAAAACGTGACTATGACGTGGTATAATCGTGGCTAAAAGAGTCACGACATAGTCACGGCAGTGACTGTCACTAATATAGCCACGCAAATTCACGTTAAATTCGTGAGAACAAAGTCACAAAGTAAAAATGTGATAAATTGGTGACAATATAAGCAGGCCCGTTTCTAAGGGTGGCAAGTGGGACAAAAGCCTAAGGTCCAAAATGTTTTTTTTGTTAAAACTTTTAAACGAAAAGGCCATAAAAAACACAAAAACAAAAAATTTAGTGTTAGAAAGGCCTACAAATTTGTATTGTCTACGGGCCAAAATTTTTTAAAGACGGGCCTGAACTTAGCCACAGTATATCCACACAATTTTCGTGGCTAGGGGAGTAGTCAAATCAAATAATTGAAAAACAGAGCCTCCGTCGTAGTCGAAGTCTGATTTCCGTAGTGGAGCAGAGAATATATTCGATTTTTTTCCACGGGCAGAAGAGTGTGACTATATTCATGTCTATGAGTTAGCCACTGAAGAAATCGTTGCTCTTTCATGGATACATTAGTGTCCCTTTAAAATAAAAAGTCGATTTCTTCAGAGACAAAATTGTTTTTTTTTTGGTTTCAGACAATTGTTTCAGTTCATCTTCTCTTCTCTTATTTCTTTTTTCTTTTTATGTCTCATTTTCTCTTTCTTCCTCACTCTATCAAATGTCTCGTTATTTTCAAAGTAGAGAATGGATGGATCGACATATTGATCCAACAAGAAATCGTGTATCAGAAGAGTTTTTAGAGGGAATTGATGTTTTTCTTGCGTTTGCTTGTAGTCAAGCATCTTACAAAGAGTCAGGCACTATATTGTGTCCTTGTGCACGGTGTAAAAATCGAAAGCAGAGAGATGCAAAAACTGTATCTAGCCATCTTTTTCGAGTTGGATTTAAGGGAAACTACTATGTTTGGTCAAGCCATGGAGAATGTTACTATGATGCTGGTGAATCCTCGAGAGCAAATCATTTTTCCGGTGAAGAAGCAATGTGGGATGAACAACACACAAATTTCACGACTGGTAATGATGAGAATTATCCATATGCAAATATTAATGAGGGGCAAGACGTGTCATCAGCCCATGTACAAGAGAATCTGATGGAAACAACCAACGAAGAACCATACCATGATAGCGTTTTCCAAGCTTTTGAAGCAGCCAATCAACCTCTTTACGATGGGTGTGCTGAAGGAATTTCTCAACTATATCTTGCTTCACGTATGATGAAGGCAAAAAGCGATTACAATATGGTAGAGGCATGTGTTGATGAGATATCACAGACTATCAAAGATGTTTTGCCCAAACCAAATACAGCTCCTGCATCATATTACGAGGCAAAAAAGTTGACAAGAGCACTTGGGCTGCCTGTTAAAAAAATTGATGTTTGTGAGGATAACTGCATGCTCTTCTGGAAGGAGGATCGATCACTTCTATGCTGTCGGTTTTGTGGTAAAGATAGATACCATCCAAACAATGGAAAAGGAAAAAGTCGACCAAAACAGAGGATGTTTTATATGCCAATAACAGAGCGGTTAATGCGGCTATACCAATTAGAGACAACTGCATCTCAAATGCGCTGGCATGCTGAGCATTTGTCTCCTGAAGGAGAAATGCATCACCCATCAGATGGAGCAGCATGGAAGCATTTTAATGAGGTATATCCTCATTTCGCAGCTGAAAGTCGCAATGTATATCTTGGCTTGTCAACAGATGGATTTAACCCAATTGGTATGAATGGTGAGGCACATTCAGTTTGGCCTGTGATTATAACTCCTTATAATTTACCCCCTGGCATGTGTATGAAAAGGGAATATTTCTTCTTGTCGATACTAGTTCCTGGGCCAAAACATCCAAAGAAAAGTCTACACATCTATCTTCAGCCATTGATTGAAGAATTAAAGAGTTTGTGGAGTGACGGTGTGGAAACGTACGATATATCAAAGAAACAAAAATTTACGATGAGAGTTGCATTGATGTGGAAAATCAATGATTTTCCAGCATATGGCATGGTCTCTGGTTGGATGACGCATGGGCGTTTAGCATGTCCATACTGTTTAGACGAGACACAATCGTTTTGGTTACAAAATGGAAGGAAGCATAGTTGGTTCGATTGCCACAGAAAGTTTTTGCCTCAAGATCATCCTTATAGACGAAATGTGCAAGCATTTAGACGAGGCAAAGCAGTTACAGAAGATCCTCCACCATGGTTGAATGGAGAAGAAATTCTATACGAAAGAATAAATAACATTGTTGGGTTATCAAAAACAGTTGATTGTGGAGGAAATGGACATGAGAAGCCTGCTCGAACTGTAAATGGATATGGGGTTCATCATAATTGGGTCAAAAAGAGTATATTTTGGGAGTTGCCGTACTGGGAAATCTTCTTCTTCGACACAACCTTGATTTCATGCATGTTGAGAAAAATTTCTTTGATAATCTCATCAACACAGTATTAAATGTTCCAGGAAAGACCAAAGACAACATAAAATCAAGGTTGGATCTCTTAGCATTGTGTAGAAGATCGAGCCTTCATATACAACAAGACGGAACGATGCCTGTGCCAAACTTTAGGCTATCAAATGAAGGTAAACGAGAATTCCTTCTATGGTTAAAAAATGATATAAGATTTCCAGATGGGTATGCATCGAAGTTTGGTCGTTGTGTTGACATAAATCGTTGGAAGTTATCGGGTCTGAAAAGTCATGATTGTCACGTTATCATGCAACGACTTCTCCCATTTGCGTTTTTGGAACTTCTTCCCAAAAATGTTCACACGGCAATTTCAGGTAATATATTCGATGTTATTTATGTACTTTAACTTGATAAAAGACTAATGTTTGTTAATATATATGTGTAGATATTGCACTCTTCTTTCGAGATATATCAGCAAAGATTTTACGAAATGAAGATGTTAATCTTTTGAAAGCTAATATCGCGGTGAAGCTTTGTAACTTAGAGAAAATATTTCCTCCATCGTTCTTTGATGTTATGGAACACCTTCCCATACACCTTCCAGATGAAGCTGCTTTAGGTGGTCCAGTTCAATATAGGTGGATGTATCCATTTGAGAGATACATGTATCATCTGAAAAAGAAAGTCAAGAACAAGGCACACATTGCAGGTTCAATAGTAGCACAATGTCTGAACGAAGAGATTTCAAATGCATCAGCAAATTTCTTTGGAAATCCAGAAGTTAAAGATGAACCAATAGGTCCTGGAGATATTCGATTTACATATGATGATCCAGATGTGCCGAGCTTTTTTTATCATGAAGGTCGAGCTGGTGGGAAAGCAACAAATAAATGGTTAACAGATGATGACTACACCGTGCTCCAAACATTTATGTTGCTTAATTGTGACAAATTTGAGCCATATGAAAGGTATTGATTTCAGTTTCTATGGATAACATATTTAATTTCAGAACTAAAACTTTTTTTCTTACAAAAACAGAGTGTTTGAAGAGTATATGGCAGAGCGTAACCCACAAATGACTAGTAACGAACTGCAGATAGCGAAAGACCAACACTTTGCGCAATGGGTTAAAGACTACGTGAGTTCTATAAAAAACTCAGGTTGTTATTCTATAAAAAAATTTGCAGGTTCACTGAAAATACTAACTATGATATTCAATTTGCAGATTAACAATGCAACCGAGTCATATCAATTTCCCTTGTGGATGTTAGATTTCGTACAAGGTCCAAGACGTAGTTATTCATCATGGCCTATATATTTCTCAAGAGGATATTGTTTCCACACACATAACCATGGACAAAATAAGAAAACTCAACATTACGGCGTTTGTGTTCGCGGAACGACCGACATGGATTATTACGGGCTAATAGTGGAGATCATGATGATCGAATACCATGGTGCTGTTGGATTGAAGGCTATGATTTTCAAATGCAGGTGGTTTGATACAACGGAAGGTGAGGGAATGCGCAAACATCCAGCAGGCATTATTGATGTTTCACCACGCAGACAATACCATAAATATGATCCATTTGTATTAGCTGGTAACTGTGATCAGGTGTGTTTTATTCCTTATCCACGTGTGCATCATAACTCCGCAACTGACTGGTGGGCTTGTACGAAAGTTATGCCTCGAGAGAGATGTGAAACATCTGAAATTGCTCTAATTGCATTACAAGATGATACACATAATCATGTGGTGGCACCAAGTTCAATGATGCGAGTTGAAACACATGTCGTTGAAGATGCTTCAGACTATGATACGTTGCCGGTGTCTCCTCCTAATGATGAATACGTATCAGAAGACGAATTAGAAGATTTGTGTGATGATTCTGATTCTGATACTGATTATGATGTCGATTATGGTTCTAGTTAAGTTTAGTTCAATTCTAGTGTTTGGAATTCAGTTCTCTGTTTGGTTCTCTGTTTGGACACAATAATATTCAGTTGTATTTTCGAATTTGTTCTCTGTTTGGAATTCAATTCTCTGTTTTATTCTATCCTGCAGTTTTTCTTCGTTAAGATGGTGATATTGGTTGTGTCATGTTTTGTTCTATCCTGCAGTTTTTTTGTCTTGTTTTGTTCTGTCCTGCAGTTTTCCATCAGATTATGGTTAAAGATAATCATCTTCTTCTACTAGGCACAAAGCATTAGGGAGGACTGGGATCAACATACGTAATATATATTGAATGAATACTTATAACTAATAGATGGTTTGGAAACAAATTTGGTCTTTAATCTAGGGAACAATACAGCAGCGTACATGGCTCCAAATAAATTATTCAGGTCTTGCTCTTTCTCTCTGTTTTGGTTTTTGGATGAATACGTCAGAAAAAAACAGAATGGCTTACAAGACATAATGATTAGAATAAAGTGATAAATGATCAAACTCTCGTTGGTCTCTTTATCATCTCTTGATGATAGTATGATCAAACTAGGATTCTTTCACGTCTAAATTTGTTTCATTATGTTTGGTAACTAATTTTCTACCAAAGAGTCAAATTATATCCTTTACAATATATGTAAATCCCACTTAATATCATATATAAAAACACATGTTTTTCTATACGTTATCGTGTTTTAATTTAATATCATGCTTTGTAAGTTTTACCAAATTATTAAAGTTGAATTGGACCAGCGAAAAAACCAAATTATTTGGTTTTCCCGGTGCAAAAAAGATTAAACACCAAAAAAAATTTGGTTTCCCGGGTTAATGGAGTAAGACTAAATTTTACACCAAAATAATTTTGGTGTCCCGGGTTAATGGTGTATAACTTTTACACCAAAATTAATTTTGGTTTCCCGGTTTAGGTTAAAACAAAGAAAACCCTCGCCCTTATATCTTTGCCTCCGTTCCTTTACATTAACACTTAGAAAAAAAACCCTCGCTCTCAACGAAAACCCTCGCTCTCAAATCTTTTCCTCAACAAAACAATTCTCAAAAACAAACGTATTCTCCAATTCGAATCGGGATGGCTTCCTCCGGTCAAGCCTTTGACCGTCGTCGCTCACGGCCTTCTTGTTGATGTATGAAATCCACAATATAAATAATAAGAGTAAAGTGGGATGAATCGGATCTGGTCCTTTTATTTAACGTAGAATTTGCAGAAGGGTTTACAGGAAAAATGGCGATTACAGAGCAAAATGCAGTTAATATGAAAATAATTGCTTTTCTCTCTCAAATTGCCCAGAATTTCGGATCCCTTTTCTGACAATGATGTCAGGTATTTATAGTGGAACCTTGACCTAGGGTTTCTTCTGTCTTCAGGCAAAATCGTCATTTTGCGTCGGGCACGTTTTTCGAGGTCAGTTGGGCTTTAAACGGGAGCTTTCTGTATTCTGCACGTTTCCCGAGGCGCGGGAAATGGAAAAAACTTAGAAACTAGGGTTTTCTTGGTCAACGTGCTGGTCCCCCCATATATATATATATGTCTTTGACCTAGTCTTTACTCATTAATCTTCTTCTCTCCACAAGGTAAATTCTTTTCTCTTTCTCCCTTATCTCTTCCTTACTTCATTTTTTGCTTTAAATTTTTGGTGTTTGTTCGACTATGGTCTCGCCGAGACTGGATCCTTGCCGCCGGCCATGATGTTTTGTCGCCGCCCGGTATCCTCCCGCCTACCGCCAAATTTCTTTTACCGCCGGTCATTGTTCTCGCCGATTCCTCCATTGCTACGCGCCGCCGACCCTTGCCGCCGTGGGAGGTTCTAACCGCTGCGGGAGACTTTGCTCCGGAGGTGTCGCGTTCATGCCGGTTCTTTGCCCGAACGGCCTGATGACTCCGCGTTTTCTGCCACCATCACGAGGCTTCGTGGTCTCGCCGTTCGAAATTGCTCATCCCGCCGTCGAATCTCGCCATATACAGCCGGGACCGTGAGGCATCCTGGTCGGGCCACCGTGATGCATCCGCCCAGATCCGCTCTTCCGCCGTGCCGCCGCGTCTTTGTTTGTCGCCTTCGCGCGACCTCAAGATTCGTGCGAGCATGATGTTGTGACGCCGTGGCCGCCGGACTGAGCCGAGACCGTGAGGCGTCTCGGCTCCTCGCCTCTGCTCGTTTTCGTTCCTGGCGTGCTCCGGTGTGACAGTGCGTGTAGATCCGGTTGCGAGCAGGACTTGATGCGGAGGCGTGTTGACGCACTTGTCGACGTACCTTGGAGTGGCGTGGTGGGCTCGAGATCGTGAGTTTTGCGGATGCGATGGCGAGGTCAGGGTCGGTATGCTTGTCTTCGCCCGGATGGTGAGGTTGTTTTGCGCGGAGGGCGAGTCCGTGTCGCGATGTGATGAGCTTGGTGTGTTGATGTCTGGGCAAACTTAAGATTATTAGCGCGTGAAATCCTGACGAACTCTAGTTGGCGAGCTCACATAAGAGATTCGGGATCGAGATTGGCGGCCTCGAGTGTTTCGCGAGTTGACGTGATCACGGCAAACTGGAGATTTTGACGGTGTAGTTCGTGATGCTGGGGCGTGCTTGCGGAATGGCGTGCCGGGATTGATAACCCGAACCGTTTGTGCTGGCGAGGTCGGTGTCTCGTGCACTGGAGCGGCAAGGTTTGGACTTTTGGCTGGCGAGGTCAAAAATCTTGCTGGTGAGATTGCTATATTTGTACGTGGGCGAGCTGGGTTCGTGGGCGAGCTGGTTTCGTGGGCGTGATAGAGGCTTGGGTTACGGCGAAGTTAACTGCGAGATGGGTTCCATCCGGGGCTGGCGAGCTGGAGACCTTAACAGTGAGCGGTTCGTGGCGCTGTAGCGTGCTCTCTGGTCTTGATACGGGAACTTTGGCTTGGTGATGGTTCGTATGCTGTTCGAGATCAAGAGGTCTGCCACTGGTGAGCTCGATTTTGCGAGGTGGAAGAGGACGAGCTCGAGTTCAGGTTGATGGTGGAGCTCGCGGGATTAGATACGGTGATGCTAATGTGCGTATTCGACAAGTTGTGCTCGCGTGACATCATGGCGAGACCGAAATTTATGATGGGGAGCTCGCGAGTGTACCTGCGGAACGTTGATGTGGTGATGCCTCCACGAGATGGTGAGCGGCGAGCTCGATGTTGCGAGAAATGCTAAAGTACGTATGAAGCTGGCGAGCTGGAGATTTGCCGGTGAAGTAGTTTGTGGCGCTAGGATGTGCTTGCGGGATGACGAGCCGAGATTGAGATCGTGGTGAGCTCACACTTTGGCGTGAGGGTTCCGTTGAATCTGACGAGCTCATCGCAATCGGAATGCGGGGAAGCGACAGTGACGGAGCGCAGCGTGCAGTACGTAGTTCATTCCGGTGTGATCGTTCTATCCGGATTTTGCGGTGCTTTCAAGATATCTTTACTCCCATACTGACCGGTTGCTTGGTTGGTTTTGCCAGGGCGCCATGGCTTCGGGAGATGACTTCTTTGGTGACATTCCGGAAGAGCTCGAAGATGACCAGTATGGCGCGTCAGATGGGGACCTCGACGAGACGGGAAGGGAATTTCCTTGGTGGGAGCCATCAGAAGGAAACGGTGTTGTGACGGATTTGGCGGATCTTTCGGTAGATGAGGTTTGGGAGCTCGAAGAAATGTTCCCGATGGGTGACCAGGCACTCAGCCTGATTCCTCTTCCTCTTGGTCGGCGTCGTGGTAAGGTTCTTCCGTACGTGGAACGAACTGTTGTGGAGGATTCTCCTAGGTCTCTGGTCGCTGGTCTAGCTGTTGGTGATAGAATTCCGAGGCGGTGCAGAGACCGTAAGGGAAATGAGGAACGCATTTCCCGTGATGCAGGGAGTACATTATGCGATGAGGATTCCCTAGCCCGCGTCCTTGATCTCTTCCAAACGCCAAACGGTCTGAAGTTCGTGCTACCGAGTGCAGACGAGCGCCCGTGGGACTGCTCTGAAGGTCATCTCTGCGTTTACGAAGATTATTTTACCGATGGCGGTCTGTGGTTCCCTGTCCCGGAATTTCTGAAGAGCTTTTGTGCGCGTCGGGAGATTCCGCTCTCGCAGTTGTCGATTTCCAGCGTCCGTAATGCAGTGGGGCTTGCGATAATTAGCAACCATATGAAAGTCAAGATGAGCACAGACCTCTTTGAGTTGCTGACTCGATTCCTACGTGACAAATCGGGGCTATGCGTTGCTTGTTGTGCGATCGGACTCATGATCATAAGTGGCCAGAGGAGTCATATCCATGATTGGCATAGGCGGTTTTTCTTTGTGGAGATAAACGATGCTTCGGTTGAAGATCCCGGGACGACCTGTCCTCCTGCTTGGAACTTCAACCCCGGTAGCCGTTACTGGGTTGGGCTCCTATCGTTTAGGTGTTTCTAACTGTTTTCTGATCTTATGTTTTATCTTTGCAGGAAAACCGCCATCTTCAGCTGCGCGCGACTTGGGAACTGTTGACAGAGGTGCTGCTTTTATTAGGTGTAAGGTTTTACGGTGGCCGAGAGTTCTTTCTCATCTCAAGACTTGTGAGTTTTGCGGTTTATCCTCATTTTCGAGATTCACGTGCTTTCATGACTAAGACGTACATTTATCCTGTAGGTTCGTGGACTGGATTGCAAATGGGGGACTGTCCGATGCCATGCTACGCTGACCTGTTCGATGCTGAGGAGGTGCCAGCTGTTGCTACCGAGGTTGTTGCGCCGAACGCTGAGACCGGCTTGGAGGTCGTTGCTGTGGAGCTCGAGGATGGCGAGGTTCCTGCTCCCGCGGGTGAGACTGACCGCATATCCCGTTCTGCCGAGGTTGATGCTGCTCGTGCCGCGAAGAAGCCTTCCTTGGTGTCTCGTAGGAGTGTTTTAGCAGCTGGTGGCGATCGCTCCTGGAAGAGATCATTACGTTCGAGTCCCCGGAGTGATGCTGGAGGTAGTTCTAGGCGTCCTCATCATGCAGAAGATGGGCGCGGGGAATTCGACCCGCAGACGGAAGATGGTCGTGAAGATCACTCCTTCTCATATCGCTACGACGTGAAGGACCAGGCGCTCGTTGGGAACTCGCGAGCTTGTGCGGACCTCGCTAGCAGGATTGACGGTGACTCTGCTCTGCTTCTTACCTCTCGTGATTTGGCTTGTCAAGACTCGTACGAGCAAGCCGTTCGTCGACAGTTTCAGGTTTGTATTCTACCTCTCAGTTCGCCCCAATACGGATTTTACTCAGTCATAATCAAATTATTTCGTTTGGTGCTTTAGGCGATGAGCTGGATCAACCATCTCGCTGGCGACTGTGATGATAAGGTGCGCGCCGCTAGGAAGGAGACCTCGCTTGCTCAGGATGCGTGTGTTCGGGCTGAGCGGTCAAGCAAAGAAAACGCAGCGATGGTCAAGGAGCTCACGGCTTCACTCAAGCAATCTCAGCGCAAGTTCACCTCCGAAACGGAGCGACTCAGGAAAGCGAGGGATGAGCGCGTAGAGGAGGAGCGTGCCAAGGCTGCTATCGTGATCAAGGCACATGAGGAGCGTATTGATCGTTTTAGGAAGCATGTGATCGCAACACGCAAGAAACAACCCCATTTGCTCACTCTTAGCCAAGTGACCGGAACTAAACAATGTTTTACGAAGTTGATCAGTAGAGGTATTGCTATTCCCGAAGAGAGGATGGCGCGTCTTGCTACTGGCGAGAAGGAGTTCACGGCAAAATCGAACGGGGTTGTGGTGCCGCCGCTTCATGATGATGATCTCGAGCCATTCCCGGAAGCTGCTGGTGGAGGTGCTGATGATGTCGCAAACGAGTGATATGTCCTCGTATTATTACTTATCGTTATTGCTTTTGAGTTTCACTTGTTATTTCGTACTTGGTTGCTGAGTGCTTCTGTACTTCTCCTTCAGATGTTTGCAAACTCGTTTGCTTTTGCTTTATAAACTTGGTTATTTGCTCTCTTGCACAAGTGTTGATTATTGCCGAATTTTTGTTTTCTTCGTAATGATGAAGTTGCTTTCGTTTTATCTTTTATCATTGCGGGGCATATTTTGCGGTGCAGGACGTCTCCTGGCTTATCCTGGATATGTTATTCCCCGTAACTGCGAGAGTAGACAAGACGGACTTGTCGTACTAGTTAGGTGCGTTCAGTCGTGACCGGCTTACCCTGTGGGTGCTGCAGGAATCGCGAGAGTGTGCAAGTCGGGGTCTTCGGCTTATTCACTCTGCGCCATGCTAGCTTTGCGAGTCTGGGCTCGGCTTATAAATCCTTGCCGAAGTAAGGACGTGGATTATTTCGCCACGGCACTCATGCGGAGCGCTTGCGAGTATGGACTCGGCTTTTATTCTTTACCGAAATAAAGTATGGATTATTTCACCATTACATTCATGCGGAACGTAGAACTTTACACCTGGCCAAGGCGTCAGTGTAAAGACGAAGGATTTGCGCGAAAATTTTATTTTTTATTAAAGTAATAGTTGGACCTCGTGAAAGGCTGCCTACGTACCCTCGAGAGGGATCAAACCAATCATAGTTCGTATTACATAAGAATGCTCGGTGACGAGCTGGTTTTTTTTTTTTTTTTTTTTTTTTTTTTTTTTTTTTTTTTTTTTNCAAGTTGATTGACTAATGGTAGTAGCGCTTGAGGTTGGTGGAATTCCAGGATCGCGGGACTGGTGTGCCGTCCATTTCGAGTAGCTGATAGACTCCTGGCTTGACTATCTTCGAGACTAAGTAGGGATCTTCCCAATGCGTGCCAAGCTTTCCTGCGTTCTTCTCCGTGGTGTTTTCGAAGACTTTGCGGAGGACGAGATCTCCCTCGTCAAAGTAACGAGATTTGACTTTTTTGTTGTAGAACTTTGCGGCAGCTTGCTGGTAGTTCTGGATGCGCAATAGTGCCTGGTCGCGCTCTTCTTCGATGAAAAGGAGTCTGTCACATAGCATTTTGTCATTCAGCTCCGGATTGTGTATGAGCATAGATCGTCGGAGTGTCGGGATTCCCACTTCGGCAGGTGCGAGTGCCTCCATACCGTATGCAAGTGAAAATGGGGTTCGTCCGGTGGAAGTGCGCGGGGAAGTTCGGTGAGACCACAAAACGCCGTCGAGTTCGTCTGCCCAGAGTCCTTTCTTCGCGTCGAGACGTTTCTTAATCCCGGCGAGGATTGTCTTGTTTGTTGCTGCGGCTTGTCCGTTGTCCTGCGGGTATCGTGGAGTTGACTTGCTAAGACGTATCCGCCACCCAGGGCAGAAACCTTCAAACTGGAGAGAAATAAATTGTGGGCCGTTGTCACATACGATTTCGTATGGAAGTCCATGCCTGCATATAATATTTTTCCACACAAAGTTCTGGACTTCATTAGCTTCGAGCGAGGCATACGACTCTGCTTCAACCCACTTTGTAAAGTAGTCCGTCATAATGAGGAGATATTTCTTTTGATTTGACGGAGTTAGGGGGCCGACGATATCCATGGCCCATCGCATGAAAGGGTAAGGTGGGGATGTGGTCCTCAGGAGTTCTGTCGGAGAATGGATGAATGGTGCATGTCGCTGACATTTTTTACACTTGTTTGCGAATGCAATACAATCGGCAACCATGGTCGGCCAGAAATGGCCATTGCGACGAATTCGAAGTGCCAATGCTCACCCCCCGAGTGGTTACCTCCAGCGCCTTCGTGGACTTCTCGCATGATGTCGTTGACGTCCTTTGTATTAACGCAGATAAGAAGTGCGCCATTTGCCTCCCAACGAAACAAGCTACCATCCAACATCGTGTAGTGTGCGCTCTTGACGCAAAGTCGTCTTGCTTCCCACTTGTCTTTCGGCATAATTCCGTCCGTGATGAATGCTATAATTTCAGTTTGCCAGTCGTCTCGCGAGGAGGTATCGGGTGCTGGCACGGGAATAGCTGGAGGTGCTGAGGTTGGAACGGGCGTGGTGGAAGTGCTTGCGTTTGTGGCCGTTGAGGCTGATCTCGTGACTGCCAAGACGACTGCCGAGCTAGCGCTCGGGTTTGCTGATGCTTCTGTTGAAAGTGCGGCTTCAATGAGTTCGACGTCAATACTTGGTTGATCAATGCTTTCCACCGGAATTACTCAACGGAGGTCTGGGTCTGATGTAGAGGCTAGCGTTGCAAGTGCGTCTGCGGGAGCATTGTCGCTGCGTGGAATCTTGACGAGCTCAAAGAACTCAAACTGTTGTGAGAGGTCGCGGACGACTTTCAGATAAGCATCCATGCGTGCGTGTCTCGTTGCATAANATCCCCACTGAATTGGTGCGTGACCAGCTGTGAATCGCAGTATGCTTGTATCTTTTTGACTCTGATTCCGTGTGCGAGGCGTAATCCAGCGATTAGCGCTTCATACTCAGCATCGTTGTTTGTGGCAGTGAAAGCAAGGCGGAATGACTGCTCTAAGATTTCTCATGTCAGCGAGGTTAGGCGTACGCCCGCTCCCGAGCCCATCTTCGAAGAAGCACCATCAACGTGAAGTGACCATATCTCGGGTGGAGGTGAGTCAGCTTCGAGTTCCGGAGAGAGATCAACGAGAAAATCTGCGAGGACTTGTGATTTTGCGCAGGTGCGATTCTTGTATTCAATGTCATACTCGCTCAATTCAACTGCCCACTTCGCTAGACGACCTGA
>NC_025689.1:10051811-10053708 GCF_000633955.1 Camelina sativa | reverse complement strand
AAGAGAAGGCCAACCACACCTCCATCCAAGGAAAATCAATGGTGCTTTATGGTAAGTTAAAAGGCAAAATTCTATGAATGTCTATAGCATGAATGTATAATTTTTTTGTCTCTGATTCTCATTTTTCTTCTGCCAGGTTTGGTATAGACCCCTGTGTCCACAAATTCATCCGGACAACTTGGCAAGGCAACTACATGGGACCATGGTCAAGCTGGAAATTTGTTCCTCAGGAGAGGAAAACAAACTGGTGGCAAACTTTTGTGGTAAGTGTTTAGAATTTATACTACTATTTCTTACTTTACATTTGTAAGTTTACTTACTCATATTTACTAATGTTTCTTTTAATGTTGTAGCAAAACTTTTATTGGGAGTCTCGATTTCATAACCTGGTCTACTTCCTCTGGAAACTGCATACGCAAACTACAATCTGTCAGCGCATCAGCAAGAAGAAGAGGGAAGGTAAGAAACCTAAGTACATTGATGATGAGGATTGGACTGAACTGCTGGAGCAATGGGCAACCGAAGCAGCAATTCAGAGGAGCCAGTCAGCTGCTAATTCTCGTACATCAGATCCTGATGGCAAAGGGATGCACAAACATTGTGCAGGTCCTCAGAACTTTTTAAAGATTGAGTATGATATGGTAATGATAAACTGTTAAACCTCTCTTTTTTGTTTCTATCTTAGTATAAATCCGTAATAAATATACTTCTGTTTTTTTTTTCTCTTTTATTGTGCAGATGATTGCGTCTGGTCTTGATCAACCACCACCTTTCACGGATCTTGTGCGGAAGACTCACACTCGTAAAGATGGAACTTTCATTGATGAACGAGCTAAGTCCCTTGTACTTGATGTAGAGGAAGCTGTTACACTGATTACGAATGATGATGGATCTCCCACTTCTGTCAACCAAACTGACTCAAGTGATGCTACTCCTACCCACATTCTGCTAAACCAAGAATATCTCAAGGTACTCTTGAAATAACTTTCACTTTTGTATTACGTGGATTATGTTTTGTATGATGTATGCACGTTTCATTCACAATCCATAAGAGAATGTTAATTGTTTTGATTTAGTTTTTGTTGTGACTAGATGTTTTTGACTTATGGTCTGAATGTTTGTCTTTGATTGTTGGTTGATACTCATTTGGTTTTATATCCATTCACAGCGGGGTAAGTCAAGCAAAGGACGCATTTATGGAATAGGCAGTGTTCAATACCAGGATTTCGATCCTTCTGAGACTGTCCCAGCTTCTCTTCAACGCAATCTCGACATAGACTTGCGTATCTCTGGCTTGGAAAAGAACTCTGAAACTGTCAACACTAATGTTGAAACGCTCAAGGCTGACATGACAACACTCAAAGATGATATGGTTGCCTTGAAGAGTGAGTTCAAGGACGAGATGGCTGCAGCACGAGCTTCACTAAATGTGATTCTACAGGCTCTTGGGGTGAATTCTGCTACTGTCCAACAGGTTAATCATACTCAACCTTCTGTTCCTGCTGCAACACCTAGTAATTCCACTGCCCTGAATGCCACAATGCCTAATATTGCCTCGACCTCGACTCCACCTTTGACTCAAGCTCAACAAGCTGACTTTGCTTGATTGTTTATCTTTTAGCTTTGCAAAATATTTGCAACTTTTGTAAGACTTAATCGGCTTTTGTAAGTTTTTTGGAATCTCTTGGATCTTTTTGTAAAACTTTGGAAATATATGATATTGTATTTTAGATTTTATATTTCACGTTTTCAGTTTTTATAATTTCTATTTCATGTTTCAGATTTAGAAATTTTAGGGTAAATGTTTCAATATTTTATTGAATCTGCAATCCACGATTAGTCACATAAATATTTGTGACATAGTAATTTTGTCACAATGGCCATGTCACGATGGTTC
>NC_025689.1:9961917-10048898 GCF_000633955.1 Camelina sativa | reverse complement strand
TACCTAGAATGAAGACGAGGAAGAGGAGTGGGCTGAGAAGCTATTTTGGGTATGATCCGGTTAAGAAACAATTCAAGGTACTGTATATGACTTGGTCATTTGATGGGATCTGTAAGGAGCATCAGATTCTGACGTTGGGAACAGGGAAATTGTCATGGAGAATGATCCAATGTTGCTCACCACATGATCCCATACATTAAAATCAAGGGATATGCATCAATGGTGTTTACTACTATATAGCTCGTGTCAACATGTTTTCTGAAGAGTATATGATAGTTTGTTTTGATTTTAGGTCTGAGAAGTTTATTATTTTAAAAGTCATGGAGACTTTTAATAGGTTACTTCCTCCTTCATCAACTCTGATAAACTACAATGTCAAGTTAGGTTTGCTTATGACGCAAGGTTTTGACTATGTTAGTGGAAGAAGTAGAAGTATTGAGCTTTGGGTTTTGGAAGACGCTGGGGAACATGAATGGTTGAAGCATGTAAACGTATTGCCTCCTTTGTGGGCGAGTGTTGTTGGGAAGGGCTACTTGTACTTTGTTGGAATGATTGGTATAGATGTCATAGTGTTGTCGACGCTCTGCCTCTACCACTACGTGCCTTCGTACGTTTTCTACTATAATGTCGAGAAGAACACGATCATAAGAGTTGGAATCAAAGGAACGGAAGCGTTTCAAGGTAATAAAATTTACACATTTATTAACCATGTTGAGAACATGAAGCTTATTCAAGCGTTTTAGAACTTTATAGAACTAGATGTTGTAATCCCGCTAGTTTGGCTTTTTGGCTTATTGGATGAGTGTTCTGTTTTCTGCAATGTTGTCAATCTTATAACTCTTTGGCTTATTGGATGAGTGTTCTGTGTATGAGTCATACACTAACTCCAATATATAAATAGAATGTGAATCACTTCTATGTTTATTAGTGTTTTTGTTGATCCAATTACATCAAAGTATCAGTAGGCAAGAAACTAAACATAACAGTGTCTCTTACACTTCCCTTGATACATAGAAACTTCCTCATCACACCTTCTCTAGTAAACCCAACTTTTTCAAGAACTCTTTGAGAGCCAACATTGTCCACATCGACAAGTGCCTCAAGCCTCTCAATCTCCGGAAACTCTTTAAATATCTCCGCCGTCACTAGCCTCACCGCCTCCGTCGCAAACCCTTTTCCCCAATACTTTCTCGCTAAGACATAACCGATCTCTTTTCTGATTTCATCCACCGCCATGATCAAGATGTAGCCGATAGGACGGTCGTCTTCTAAGCAGATGGCTCGGAGCCAAGGGTGTGTCAAGACACGATCGGTTATGTATTTGATGGCTTCGTCTCTGCTCGTGCAAGGCTCCCAAGTGCAGAAGCGTGCCACTTCAGGGTCTGTGGCCCAAACCATGTAGTCGTCGACGTCGGAAAGAGTCATCGGCCGGAGTGATACTCTTCCCGGAGGCAAAACGCTCATGCTTGGTTGCGTTTCTTGTAAGTCCATCTCATATAGGATAGTGATGATTGTTTGAGATATCACATCCACTACGTCTAAGCGGTGTCTTTTATAGACAGATCGCGATCTAGAAAACAATTAAGATCCTCGCTATAGCTTTATTGACTTTAAAATAACACTAAAATAGTACCATTTGCTATACAGATTAAAGTTTAAATGTTTTGTTTTGTGATTATTCGTTTTAAATGGTGCTTGAAGATGATGTGACATTGTGTGAGTGGAAAGTTGTCTACATTTGACATTTGACTTTCAACAATTACTTGGTTGCCAAACAAAGTATTGGTCGGAACATACCGTGTTGCTTCCAGCTAGATGCCAATATTGCCAACAAATCGTGTCTGGTCACATTTTCCAAAGAGGATTGAACTGTTAATAATTGTAGTACAATTGTACAGATGGTCGTTGGTACACTGTCCAAGTCAACGCAAGAATCAAGTTACGTACTTCAGTTAAACTTAATTTAGTTGGTTAATCAAGTAAATCATGTTTCATTTAGTTTATTTGTACTTTTAAATATTTGACCATAGACCGGTAAAATAAAGAGAAATACCCTAGACTAGCACCATTTTGAGTTTTTATTTCAAAATTAGCACACACAGCTAGAATGTTCCAAAACTAGCATTTCTTAATATTGAGTAATTAATAGAGAGAAATATTATTATATTAAAAAACTCAAAAAAAATCAAAACCCGATCTCTCTTTCATTTCTCTCCGGCGAAGCTTGATGAATTTTTCGATTTGAGATCTTCATTACTGATCTCAGATTTTCCCGTGAAGCTTAAATCAGGTACTAAATCGATGGCTATCATCAATTTTTCTTTCTTCTTTTTCGATTTCAGAGTTTGAAATTGTTGGGTTCTCTTTCTTTTTCTTTGATCGATAGCTTCAATCACGAAAACGGACTCAGCGACGGTGAGCTTCAGTGAGAGAATCCTGTTCGTTGTTCTCGAATCTGTTAATCAAGGTAAGGATTGAGTTTTTGGAATTTTTATTGTCAGATGTTGAAATTGTTCTTTGTAAATTCTGACTTATTGTTGTGTATAGGGATGTTAAAGGTGCAAATGAGGAACATGAGAGAGAGTTACCAATGATGAATGGGATCAAATAAGATATCAAATCAATTAGAGTTTTGGACTCTGGGATTTGTTCATAAGCTCTCTTTAGTCTTGCTTCTCGTTTCAAATCATTCCAAATCAGTTAACTAACAAAAAAATCAATCTTTAAAAAAATTTTTATATGTTATTGTAATGTTTGAGTAAGCTTTTTGTTTGTCAAAAATAGATGATGTGTAGAGCACATTTTTCAGAAATGGGGAAAGAGAAGTATAAGAAATTGATGAATCAAGGCTTTGAAGCTTCTATAAGTATGTTATATTGAAGCTTGTAAGGAGATGAAGATTAGAAGGACTGATTTGAATTGGTATGTATCTAGCCTGTTATGAGTTTTTGAATTGTTTTGCTAATGGCATAGACAACTTGGTAGTGTTTCTTGGAGTTTTAAGGTTAATCAATCTGGTAGTGTTGCAGAACTAGTTTAAATGTGGGATGATATATAAGATATCTCTCGAAGTAATGTTAAAACAAAAATTGAATTCATGGAGTGATCATGTTGTTGAATAAGGTTTTCAGGTCTAACTCAAGTGATTGATGATATATATGATGACAAATATTTCAAGAACAAATCAGAGAGTTGATGATGAAGATGGGAAAATGGGCACTTGAGTGGAAGTTTGAGTTCGTCATTATGGAAGGTCTTCCTAAAATTCAAGAACACCTTCCTAAAAGCTATGGAATCCTTCCTAATTTTTCTTAAAATGTGTTTTTAAATCTCTTTATATGTGTTTTGCTTTATTGTATCACATATTACTTTATTAGTGATTTATAATGATTTGATTATGTGCACATATTGGTGTTTTACATTAAAGGTAGCAAATAGAAATATCCAACATGATGTTTTAGGAAGATCTTCCTAAACGTCAATGAATTCTTCCTAAATTTTAAGGAGTTCTTCCTAAACGTCAATGACTCCTTCCTAATGCTCTTTTTTTCTTTTCATGACGGTCTTCCTGAAATTCAAGAAATCATTCATAAATATATGAGAATCCTTCCTGAATGTTACATTCAAATCCTTCTTATATGTTTACCGGTGAAAACGCAGCTATCTACCAAAATATCGAGAAAATTAATACAAAACCTTCTTGAATATGTTTTCAAACAAGTTTTGTGGTGAAAACCATTCAAACTATCTTTCATAACCAAAATTCTAATGCTAAAACAAAGACCATGTGAATACAAAGACTCAAACTGTAAATACTTCAATCTCTTATGGCAACTGAAGACTTCAATCTTGTATGAGCACTGTTCATCTTTGATTCTGAGTGTTATTGCAGCTCCAATTCTTTCTGACCATATTTGTGCCTCTACAAAGTTAATTACCACATGAACTACCAATGTTACCACAATAATAAGAGCCAAACACACTGATTATGAGAACAATTCCACAGCTACTGCAATACTGCTACTACCTTGTAATCAGAAGCTAACTGAATCAAATTTTGAATTACATACTCTTATCTCTCCAATTGAGAAAAGTATAAGATAAACTCCAACAAGCAATGATCAATCCCCATTTTCTGCAATAAAAAATGAATACAGAGAATATGTTTCAGGAAAGTCTTTCTGAATTTGCAACAATGCTTTTGAAATTTTCAAATGCGACTAAGAAACACATCAATACACAAGCAACAAACAATATGGTGATTTAGGTTTTTAGGGATTTAGAAAAGTCAAAATCACATACATACAAAAAGTTACAATGATTACAATTTTTACAATAAAAAAAGAATAGCAAGTGAAAATGGATATAAAGCTTATACTAGGAAGACCAGATGACGAACAGTGACACGAAGACGAAGAAGATGATCGGGGAAGAAGAAGAATAGTGAATCTGATACGTGAACGTGATACCACCGTTGATTGACCGACGATGATACATCGACCGACGATGACTCACCTCCGATTCAAATCTGATTGGGTTCGTCGGTGGTACACCGTTTGCATTTAGTTTTGGAATCGACGAAGAGGGAGGAGTGAGAGAGAACTCGGTGGTTACAATGTCACGATTTTGTTTCAGATGTGAGAGAGATTATTATTTTAATTTATTAATATTTTATTTTTAATGATATACAAATTTGTGCTAATTAATTTGGAATATTTAAATGTGTGTGCTAGTTTTGGAAGAAAAACTAAAATGTGTGCTATTTTTGTTATTACCCTAAAATAAATTAAAAGGCTTGTACTCCAAATTATAAAAGAATCTTGGTATAGAAATAGTAAATAAGGTTACTACGTACAACATGAGAAGAAGGGGAAACAGAGCATCACATCAACTTATAAAATGTGATTTATACAAACTAAAGCAAAATACAAATTTCGATATATATCATCTATACAAATCTGATGTGATTGATATTTGTTGATGCAATCAGATCATGATATCAGTGCAAAGAATCAGAAGGCAATAAACTAAACATGACCATATCTCTAACGTTTCCTTTTAGATACATAAAATTCCTCATCACACCTTCTCTCACAAACCCAACTTTTTCAAGAACCTTTTGAGATCCGACATTATCAACGTCAACAAGTGCCTCAAGCCTCTCCATCTCCGGCTTTTCCTTGAATATCTCCGCCGCCACAAGCCTCACAGCCTCCGTCGCGATCCCTTTCCCCCAATACTTGCTCCCGATGAGATAACCTATCTCTCCTCTGATCTCATCGACTGGCGTGACGGAGATCGAGCCGATCGGACGGTCGTTTTCTAAGCAGATAGCTCTGAGCCAAGGGTGTGGCAACACGACGTTGTTTAAGTGCGAGATCGCGGCTTCTTTGCTCATGTGAGGCTCCCACGTGCAATAGCGCGTGACCTTTGAGTCAGTGGCCCAAACCATGAAGTCGTCGATGTCGGAGAGAGTCATTGGTCGGAGATGGATTTTCTCCGGAAGTGAGGTAGTCACGGTGGATTCGATCGTAGTAGATGAGTCGATCTCCATTAATGATATTGTTTCTTTCCTTTTTAGTCTGTGAAGAATCTGTGAGAATTGAGAGATTGATCAAAGTAAAGAACACAAAGGTGTTGAAGAATTATATTAGACTCATCTACAACTTATGTTCTCTTATATATCACAAAAGATTTCCTAAACTGAGATAATGTAAATGTAATATATTTAGATAAATATAAATATTTTAAAACTATATCTTCTCTAATCTTCATAATTTACATATTCTTGGGCTCCGTCGATCTCCGGTTTTCAATATCCCAATAGGTTTAGGGGCAATATGATAATAACTGTTATATATATTGTGGTTTATATAATGAGATCTGATTATTATTATTTTCTTTTAACAGGTGAAGGAAGGAAACAGAACGTTCCTTGTTGCTTCGAACGGTCAAATACGCAACAATAAGGTCTTGTTGAATGGAAGGTGTGAAAAAAGAGGTTTTACGAGGGTATGATATGAACAGTATATTTAATCTACCAGTCATCAGTCTTTTTTTTTTTTTTTGTTTTTTTTGACAATCATCAGTCTTTTTTCTTGAAAAAAAAGTATCCATTCATCGCTTTTGATCTAATTGAAGTGAGGTTGTTGGTTCGTTTTTTCCCGTAAACATGTTAGACATTTTAGAAAATGCATAAAATCCAAGTACAATAATACAAGTCCTTGTTTTTTTTTTTTTTCATTTCTTTCTTAAGCATTCGAATAATTTCAACTTATGGGGCACACAATCAGTCTCATTCACATTACGTATTTACAAAAAAAAAAAAATTATTCCTCTTATATACAAATTCAAATATTATTTTTTTTGTGTAATCATTTTTTTGGTGTTTTTTTAGAATACTATGTGAATAATATATATAATTGTTGTTATGTTAAGGCTGTCAAATTGATCGAAAAAATCCAAACCCGATCAAACCGATTTTAGATACTTCGGGTATAATTGCCGAAACACCGAAAGCTAACTAAACCCAATAAATATGTTTTATTTACCTTTCAAAAAAAAATTTAGTAATTGAAGTAATATTTTTACCAAGTTTATCGATTAATTCAGATATTTTTTGGAAGACTTTCAATTACATTTACCCAAATACATTTACATAGTTTTTTTTTTTTTTGGACAATTTTAAAGCCGACCCAAAAAATTTTAAATACTCAAATGAGATTTATGAACTGATGATGATGATTGAGTTATCTCATATTCCTCCTGAACCTGTCTTCCGAACATCAGTTGAATGGCTCAACCAAACAAGTTCCAAAGAGATTTCGCTGTGACTTTGGAGTGTCGACATTTAAGATTATGTAGAGAACATCAGTTGAAGTGCTATGTTTCTGTTTAGGATTGATTGCTTCACTGAATTTGTCAAGGCATTAATTATATACTAAAATTCTCTTTTTGATCGTTGATTATGTAGAGAACCGTAGAATCTCCATCTTCAGCTTCAGTTTCCTGCAAGCCCAAAACCTGTGAAAGAATCTGGAAATGTCCACCATGATAAAGTTAGTAGAGATGGTAAAGACAACAATAGTGGATAGAAGCCATATGTGAAATGGAATGATGTTGGTGAGTGTTATTGTTATGCTTATCTTCTTGTTTCCCTTTTTGATGCAATATCTGGAAACACACTTATGCTTAATTATTGCAGCTGGACTTGATGGAGCTAAAACAGCTTTACTGCAGATGGTGATACTACCGAGAGTACTCTTCATACAAATGACTTATACGGTTATACCTGGACTTGATGGAGCTAAACAAGCTTTATGTTGTAGGATGTCGTCTCTCATATAAATGTCAAAACCTTGCAACTGTAAGACTCAAGAGTACTCTTCATAATTCATTTTTTTTAGGGTCTGATTTTAGCCAATGCCCTGTTTTTCTTCATCATCTTTGTTAATCTTATACCTTCCTCTTGGTTTTTCAGGCAGCAGCGAGACATTCTCTGCTCTCCATGATCATATAAAGCTTGCTCTCAAGTCTTCAGAATCTTATACATTTCTAACTTGTTGTTCTGTTTTTTTTTCTTCCAGGTTTTGGATATGTTTATATCAATCAATGATGGCTTTGTACTTAACATATTATAATTTTCAAAATAATTTTTCTAAAAAATTAAAAACTCAAAATTATGATCTACCATTGGAGCATACCTTTTACAGTTTTTTAAAAAAGTTTTTAACTTCATATTTTCTAAATATTATAACTATAAACATACTTAACAATCTTTTTTTAGCATCCACCGTAGAACTTACTCTGATAGTCTAATATCAAATAACCAAAAATCTAAAAACCCGACCCAAATTCAATGGTACCCAAACAGCCACCCCTTTTTGCAATGTTTGGTACTGAATAGTTTAGACTTTAGCAAAGATAAAATATAAAATATAAAATCTTTGAAAAGAAAAAAAAAATGTTGTATTAATGAAAAAAGTCAGAAATTAGGAAAAAGAGAAAATACATTTTTTATCTTCAGACTCTCTCCATAGCGCAAGAGACGGAAAAAAAAAGAGAAAAATTTTAAAAGGGAAAGTGGGCAAAAATTACACAAAACCATTAATAATAAATGGCGAGTCGCAATCTTTTCTCTATCCCAATCTCACCTTCCCAAATTACAGTTTTGCCATCCACCTTCCTCTCCTCCGCCAACAACAACGGGACACGTCGCCTTTCAATCGCCGCCCGATCTCACCGCCGGAAGAGACCTCCTGACAGAGATATGTCCTCCATAGTTTCAATGTCGGAGCTTCCTCCTCGTCGGCGTAATTCCGAGGAAAGCCTTCTTCTAGATTCTAGGATCAGTAAGTTTCTTAAGCTAATTCAATCCTAAATTTGATTCGTTAATCGCTGCATGAAATTGGATTCCTTTAATTGTGAGGAATGTGTATTAGGTGTAGCTGAAGGAGATGTATCGAATACAGATGTAGAAGGAGACAGAGATACTTCTTCTTCTTCTTCTAGTGTTATTAGAACACAGCCTCCTCGTATTAATAATAAAGGAAGAAGTCTTAGTAGTAGCAGAACCATGTTTTACGGTGTTGAATTATCACCGGACAATGTTGCTGTAGCTATGGTGTATTTTGTTCAAGGTGTTTTAGGACTCGCAAGGCTCGCTGTTAGTTTCTATCTAAAAGATGACTTGCATCTTGATCCTGCTGAGGTATTGATTCAAATGCTTTTGAAGTTCCTTTTTATAAAAAATTAATCTTTATAGGCTGACAATATATACCTCTTGACTAGACAGCTGTGATAACGGGTCTTTCTTCATTGCCATGGCTTGTTAAGCCTCTTTACGGTTTTATTAGGTATGTGTTCTTCACAACTTTTGTACTTGTTTTGATTCTATTGTTGAAGAAACTGTAGTGACCATATAGTAGGAACGTGTTCTGTTTTACAGTGATTCAGTGCCTTTATTTGGCTATCGGAGGAGGTCGTATCTGGTTCTCTCGGGACTTCTTGGTGCATTTTCGTGGAGTTTGATGGCTGGTTTTGTTGATAGTAAATATACTGCTGCTTTTTGTATACTTCTTGACTCCCTCTCTGTTGCCTTTTCTGATGTTGTAAGTTTTCTAATCCATTCTAGTTTACTTAGCCTGGTTGAGTTGCAATATAGAGTTGTTGAGTGGTTAACTTTTCATAGGTAGTAGACTCGATGGTAGTGGAACGGGCTCGTGGTGAGTCACAAAGCGTGTCGGGATCTCTGCAGTCTTTGTGCTGGGGATCATCAGCTTTTGGTGGAATTGTGAGTTCCTACTTTAGTGGCTCCCTTGTGGAGTCATATGGTGTAAGGTACAGTACACAATTTGCGCGTACAGTCAGTAGCTTTTCTTTTTGGGTATCCTGTGGTATAGATAACTAACTAAGTGGCATTCTAAAAGCTGTTATACCTCAGGTTTGTATTTGGGGTGACAGCTTTACTACCTTTGATAACTTCAGCAGTTGCTGTTCTCGTGAACGAACAACGTGTGGTCAAACCAGCATTAGGGCAGAAAGAGAACATAACCTTGGTCAGTCCTGGCTTTCTTCAGACCTCAAAGCAGAACATGATTCAGCTATGGAGTGCCATTAAGCAACCAAATGTTTTCCTCCCTACCTTATTTATCTTCTTATGGCAAGCCACACCACACTCGGATTCTGCAATGTTTTACTTCACGTATGTCATCTTCCACTTGGTTCCTGGTCATCGGCTTATTTCATATCCATTGAGATGGTATTAAGTATTAACTACAGAATCTAACTTATGTTATTTGGTTTAAAATTCATCTCAGTACGAACAAACTTGGCTTTACTCCGGAGTTTCTGGGACGTGTTAAATTTGTGACCTCAATTGCATCGTTGCTCGGAGTGGGACTGTACAATGGATTCCTGAAGACTGTTCCACTGAGAAAAATCTTTCTCGCGACGACAGTTTTTGGCACGGGTCTTGGAATGACTCAGGTTGGTCCCAACTGCACTTTACGTGAAGAATTTAGCCATCTATCCCCGATACAGAATCAATTAGTAACTCTTGGGACCGCTTTTATGTTTTGCAGGTTATCCTTGTGTCAGGTTTTAACAGACAGTTGGGAATTAGCGACGAGTGGTTTGCTATCGGAGATTCTCTAATCCTAACAGTCCTCGCTCAGGTTTAAAGCTTTTGTTAGCATTAAGTTTCTCAAAGGCTTTGAGTTCTCGGATTTTAATCTATGTAGTTAATGCAGCATTATTGGTATGTATCAGTATCAATGCACTGACAGCTTAAAAATAATAACTGTCACAGGCTTCATTCATGCCGGTTCTTGTGTTAGCAGCGAGACTGTGTCCAGAAGGAATGGAAGCAACTCTCTTCGCTACACTCATGTCAATCTCTAATGGAGGCAGTGTTCTAGGTGGACTTATGGGTGCTGGACTGACTCAAGTATTCGGCATCACAAAAGACAGTTTTGGTAACCTATCAACGCTTATTATCCTCTGCAATCTTAGCTCATTGCTGCCTCTGCCTCTACTCGGTCTTTTACCGGGAGATTCTCCAGACACAATTACGAAAGATGATGCAGACATTGAGATGAAGTCGAATTAAGGAAGGTGATCAATGATAATGTCAAAAAGTTAAATGTTATACCTTTTTGGGTTATGTGTCTCAAACCCTATGACTACTTTGAGAAGAATGAAGCAGGCTATTAACTTAAAAATTATTCCATATCATGTAACCAAAACATGTTGTAATTTAAAAAAACAATAAACTCTTTGTTAAATTCCAGAAACCTACTTCAATATGCAAAAATCGAAAATTAATCTAAAGAATTCATCGTATCTCCACTCTCATCGGCTTGCTTCTCCTCCTCGTGTTGCTCATTGGCGAGTTCCACCTGATTCGACCACATAATCCGAATTCTCTGGATCGGTCTTCAATATCAGCTCCTTGAAACAGTTACTGCACTGGAAGTAAAACCTATAGATCTTCATGCCTAAATAGGTTTCTCCGGTTACTTCTTCTCGAAGGCAGTTGATTTTGGTACGTGCCTCCATGTAGTTCGCACATGTGTTGCATCGAATACGAAACGGAAGCATAACTCTAAACTTGTTTTGCTGATTCTTGGGAACATTGGACGGATCAGAGTTTGTTGGATAATATTTGTCTACGACCTTTCTTTCACCCATGGCGCAGACAAAGAAAGAACAACTACAAATCAAATATACCAGAAACCCTAAATCAAAACCCCAAAACAAATCCTACTAGAGGAGAGGCGTGAATAGACCCGAGCGCCAAAGTCACGAGATTTTTCTAGGGTTCTTGAGACTTGAGAGAGGTCCCTGATTTCTAGAAAGAAAAAAGATGGAATGATCGATTTGTAATCGCCTCTCTCTTTAAATAGACTAACTCGTTTTTTTCCTTTTCTTTTTATTCTTCTTTTTTTTCCCTATATATTTCCTTTTCTTTTTTGTTTAGTTTACAATTCCTAAACATGGTTTTCTTTCCTAGAAGAATTATGGAAATAGTTTAAATTTAGTGAATTTATTTTTAAACGTGGGTATATATCGAATTTATTTTAAATTCTAAAATCCAACTTATATAAAGTCTAAAAACTAATATTATAAATTATTGATTGAATATCAAGTGATTGTAAATGATTTTTATAAATTTCACATTCAATAACATAGGATTTCAAAAAAAATTTTAAAATCCCCTATATATTAAAAGAGAAACATTCTCTTAAAAAAGCTGATGTGTCCTCGAGACACATTTAGTAAAAAAACCTTAAATTTTCTACTTAATTACATTAACATGCCACTATATTTAAAAAACAATTAACTGAATAATAATTAGATATGTCATCAATTCTTATACAAATTTAAATATACCCTATATATTAATAGAGGAACATTTTGGCAAAAAAAATGAGGTGTCAGCATTACAGTCACTATTTTCTTTATTTGTCATCAGCTTTTAATAATATTTACATTTATTTACTATTGTATTTTTTCCAAAATTAAATTCTTATATTTTCTTTCTAACTTAATTATATCATTTAATTATATTTTCATAAAATCTTTAAAATGAATTTTAAGAACTCTTTGTTCATATGATATAATAATATAAGATTGATATTATAATAATTCTCACGGGTTAAATTATAATTATTATAAAAAAAATTTATAGATATATACTACAAAATCAAATTTTAGATTTTTCAGTTACCGATAGATATAATAGATTTTGTAGATAAAAATTATATTAAAAACATTTAATAATTATTTTATACCGCACTATGTGCGGGTTGTTACCTAGTCATCAATTAAATAACATGAGATTTAATAATACTCCAAAATCTCCTAAAATATAAGTTCAATATACCCCCATAGTCGCAAACTCGCAATCTTACCTCTAAAAACTCAAATATTCACTATAAGTTCAGAATTAAGGGTTTAAGTATTTGGAGAAAGCTTCTATCAACCTTCAAGTAAACTCTCTACTATCAACCTTCAAGTAAACAATTACATTAGATAGTCTATAGATGTCAACGAAGGAGCTTTTCTTCCATTCTTCACTCGGACTTAAAATAGAACCCATTCACAATTTGGGAGGTTACTTCTTTTTCAAAGGCTTGTTGGGAGAGACAGTTTCACATTGGTTTTTTTTAATTGTTGTTGTTGTAGTACAACATTGTTATTAACAAAAACTTGTACTACCCCTCAATTCAAGCTGCACCATAGTATAGCTTTTTGTTTGGTTACACTTAAAGAAGTGTGGTAAGATATACACATGTAGTCAACACACACACACACACACACAAAAGCGTTATAAAAACATATATAACAGTTACAAAAAAATTATATATAACAAGTCTAACTCGCACTTACACTAGAAACCCCAATAGTTTGAAAATATTAACGCCAAAAAAATACATTTCTCAAAACATATTCTAATGGAACACGAAGACCCTCTTCTTGTCATCATCCCCAAAACACCAACTGATTCATACAACTTGGCTTACATCATCTTCTTCACTCTTGGTCTCGGCTCTCTTCTTCCATGGAACGCAATCATCTCCGCCGTGGATTACTTCTCCTACCTATACCCTTCCACCGCCGTTGATCGGATCTTCGCCGTTGTCTACATGCTCTCCGGCCTCCTTTCTCTTCTTGTTATTGTCATCTTCTTCGCGCAAAAGAGACATGCAAGCTTCAGAATCAATTTTGGTCTTTCCATCTTCATCACCGGCTTAATAATCATCCCTGTTCTTGATCTTGTCTACGTTAAGGGCCAGATCGGTCTCTATGCCGGTTTTGATGTTACCTCCGTCGTCGCTGCGTTCTCCGGACTCGCTGATAGTTTCATGCAGGGTGGTCTTTTTGGTGTCGCCGGTGAATTGCCTGAAAGGTATATGCAAGCTGTTGTCGCTGGAACTGCTGCTTCTGGTAAGTATGTTTCTAACTCTTAGAAGAAATGTTAAAAATTCACACAAATCCTAATTTTGCCTTTGATTTGTTAGGTGTGCTTGCTTCAATGTTGAGAATCTTAGCTAAAGCTATGTATCCTCAAAACCCTGATGGGTTAAGAAAAAGTGCAAATCTGTACTTTAGTGTGGGAATTGTTGTGATGGTGAAATGTGTTGTGCTCTACAACATAGCACAAACACTTCCTGTAATCAAGTACTACAATGAGGTTAAGACTAAGGCGATAAACGAAGAGAAGAGACTAAAGAAAGGTTCTTTAACCGGAACTGAGTGGAGAAAAACTCTTTGGGGAATCGTCAAAAGTGTCAAATCTTATGGCTTTGGGATCATTCTCATATACGTTGTGACACTGTCGATATTTCCAGGATTCATCACTGAGGATGTTCATTCTGAGAGTCTCAAAGATTGGTATCCTGTTCTACTTATTGCAGCTTACAATGTGTTTGATTTAGTTGGGAAATGTCTGACCGCGGTGGTCATGCCCGAGGATGAGAGGATAGCGGTTGGCGGTTGCGTTGCGAGGCTGTTGTTTTACCCTCTCTTCTGGGGTTGCTTGCATGGTCCGATGTTTCTGAGGACTGAGATTCCTGTAATGGTATTGACATGCTTACTGGGATTAACTAACGGATACTTGATAAGTGTTTTGATGATTCTGGCTCCTAAAGCTGTTCCAATGCAAAATGCAGAAGCTGCTGGTACTGTCATTACGCTCTTCTTGGTTATTGGTCTGGCTTCAGGGTCTGTCTTGGCTTGGTTCTGGTTCATCTAAATTTATTAATCCATATACTATCATGTATCGTTATCGTTTATGTTATTTATGTATTGGGTTTTGTTGAGTAAAGTGCAAGTATGCAATCAAATCAATGTAAAGATCTATGGCATTGTATAGCAGAAACATATGCAAATCCTATGTAGAAGATTAGAAGAATTATTAAAAGGAGCAAAACTATAAAATGATAATGAGCAAACTGAAATTGATAAAACCTACATAACATCAAAAATTCATGTTTCAAAACAAATCTCAAGACCTGTCCACTACTGAGTATTAAATATCAAAAACAAAGAACATAAGAGGAAAAAGAAGAGAGTGGACACAAGTAAAAAATGCGCTCCTTTTGGGGTAAAAGCATCTGAATACTTGACCTTTGCTTGATTTAGTTAGATTCAATATGCTTCTTGACGATGTTTAGGGCAGTTGAATCCTCACCGTAATCCTGTAACAGCCAACACAAAACATCACATATAAATCAACAGTACACAAGCCAAAGACATTATATGTATTTCGAAGTTCCCATGATTGATGGATTAGTAGAGAATGTAAAAAAAAAGACTCTTGTTACCTTGATTACAAGACATGAGCATCCAACAACCTTCCTAGCATTGCCCTCTGAATCAATCTTGCAAAGCTGCAAACCACATTCAAGATTTTAAGAGTAGGAACGAGAGGAACCAAAACATTCTTTAAAAGAGATCATTAACCAAGACAACTTACTCCAGCCCATTCACCGAGGGTTTTGGCACTTGGAACTGTAAGCAAGTTGATGTTGTGGTCAGCACAAAGAGCTTTAACCAGCTTGACGTAATCGGGCTGGTTACAGTCCTCAGCCAAGACACAGAGCTGAGCAACACGCTTCTCAATAAGCTTAGCACTTTCATGGAGACCACGAACAACACCACCATAAGCACGAGATTTCCTGATTGTCAACTGCACTGCAGTCATCAAATCCATGTCCTCTGGGATCGCAGCTGCCTCAGCAACCGGAGGAACAACTGGAGCAACAGCCTCATCACTGTGAAATGATTATAAAGAATAATACTTTATCAACTATCCGAATTAAACAATAAGAACTGAGAAGCAATAACACTAATCAATCTACATTTTTATGTAAAGCAATGTCCAACAAGAAAGTTTAAAGATTTGAGTCACGTCACATAGCATAAGTCCAAATCAAAGCATATCATCTACATCTAGTCTACCTAAAACTAAAACCTTTACACTCTAATGTATGAACTCTATTGATCACTGGTTCGGTAGATTAATAGAATGTAGGGAGAATCCAATACAGCTGCATCGCAAGAGAAAGCTTACCCTGACATATTGACTCTTTGAATTGGCTTTAAGAACAAAGAGAAGCAAAAGTTTTTTTTTTTCAAATCTGCATAAGAAAATTAAGCAAATCAGTTTCAATAAAGCACATAAATCGAAATTATGGGAAAGGATTTGTAACAAACGCAGCAAAATGTTTGAAGGAAAAATAAAATTGGACAATCACGTACATGATAACACAGATCAATATAATAGAGGAACAGAGCAAAGGAGGAGTACAGAGACTAACCTTAGAAAGGGAGGCTGCAACGAAGAGTTAAAGACGATGCCAAAATTGAGTAGCGAGTTATATATTAGGGTTTTTGCAAACCCTGCTGAAATGACAGATTTGTCGAAACTGGGCCGTTTTGAATAGGCTTTACGCTGGGCCATTCCTTAAATTTTGGTCCGCTTAGAAACGGCGCCGTATGTAGACAAATATGAGAGATCACGATATCATACCCAAAAAAAACTGATAATTTTTAAAATTTCCTTGTTCTTTTTTTTTTTCAAAATTTAATTACTTGTTCAAACGACCTTAAATGATGTAATAATCTACAACTATCTAAATGAGTTAATAGAGAACATTAATTGACATACCAAATGGTGATACTCAAAACCCCAATCAATTTCAACCTTCCAACATTTGGGTGTCGTAGCCAATACAACATTGAAGCAAAGCGTGGTAAAAACATAACGAAGAAGCAAACATAGCACACAGACACACACTCAATTTTTGTCTTCCATGAAAACTAACCATTGGTCACAACACCTAATCCAAAAAAAATACCAGAATATTTATCCAAAGAACCAGTGAAGAAAACCTCCTGCAGCTTCCTGAATGTACACGACGTCAACAAGCAGTCTGATCCGACCTGGTGATCAATCCAAACTCTCTCGACATCGAGCAGCTCAGCCAAATAGTTGAGATCTCCATAAACACCGTTGCTGAACTTCATCAAGTGTTTGACGTCGTAAACTCTAGGGAAATACAAACTGATCATCTGAAAGAACCCCGATTGCGTCTCTGGAAGATTCTGACAAGTGAGGAGCTTGAGCAAGTACCCGACATCGTATCCGCCGTGGAATGTAACCAAGTGGACGTTTTCGTTCAACACAGTCCCTGGAGACATCATAAGCTTAACGAATTCTTCGGGATCTATACCGGTTTGGTTGTTTTCAGCGACGGCGTCGCGGATATTGAACTGCCAGATACAGTATTTGCCAGTCCCACAAGTTGGGAGGTCTCCATTCTCGTTGGAGAGAGTGAGTCCGAGCTGAAGCGTTTCGACATTGTTGACGTTCGTTTTTAGGGTTTCGTAGTTGTACTCGGCTAGGTTATTGAAATTACCTAACACGATTCCTGGGAAATCGCCGACGGCTAGTGGTCTGCACACCATTCCGACGAACGGAAAATCATCCACGGCGTCTCGGATCAGAGACATCTCTGATTCTAGATTGTCGGAGCACACCTCACGGATTTGAATCTTATCTTCCTTGTAAAACAACGACATGATGATGATGATGATGAGTGTGTCCTATCACGATCTGCAATCGATCCAGCAAATAAAGAAATCAAATCACTAATTAAGATCTAAAAACCT
This sequence comes from Camelina sativa, assembly GCF_000633955.1. Lineage (NCBI taxonomy): Eukaryota > Viridiplantae > Streptophyta > Magnoliopsida > Brassicales > Brassicaceae > Camelina > Camelina sativa. Next base: position 10,031,720 of record NC_025689.1, on the reverse strand, counting down.
CGTCTAAGATAAACTAATTATCGATATAGCTAGCTCATCACGATCTATGATTTACAGACAAATTCATATATAAACGAGGAACTCGGGATATTTCAAACCTTGAAATGATGCTAAGTAAATTGGTGGTTCCGGAAAGAAGACGGCGATTGGAATTAGGGTTTATTTTAGAAATGATGAAATATACTATGAACTTATTATGAAGCCTAATTATTAAGGTAGCTTAAAATTAATCTCAGCCCTCCAAATCCTTGTTCCTAATATCGACGATGGAGTAAGAAGATGAAAAAGGCTTCAGCTTTACACCACGCTGTTTCTTACTCTACAAGGAGCAGCAGCCGCCGCAATGTCATCATTTCTTCTCCTTTTCTTTTCATGCGCTTTTTTTTTTCTGTGTGCAAAACCGTTGTTTGTCGTTTTCCTAGGGGTGTATTGAACTTGATATTTTAGAAAATTTACTGGGATTTTAATATTTTGGAATTTTGAAAGATTTGAGTGTAATTTTAGGAGATTTGGTTATTAATTTGGGATTTTAGGATTTGGTGAGATTTGGGTTTTGAGATTTGTTGAGATTTGATTATTGAATTTTAGGTGATTTTGATATTTAGAAAAAACAAAAAAAAAGAGCAACTTGGAATGTCGTTGATTAATTATAAACCCAGTAAGCTTCTTTTATACTTTGATTAAGAAGAAATATGCATTTCGGGAAAATAAAGAGCTGTCACGTACTATTAACCAAAAAGTGAGGTTCGTTAAAAGATTAATCATATAAAGAACTGCAGCTCTCATATAGGATTGTTGACGATATATAATGCAGCAGCAACAGTACTACAGTAGAATGAGTCCAGAGCAGAGCATGCCTTTTCAGGCAGATCCTTCATTGGAGACAATATTGGTGTTGAATCTTCTTCGGTTATATCGTCGTCGTCTTCATCATCTTCAAGCCGTGACGGTGAAGATTGAAGTGTTTCAAACGGTGTGGTTTGTTTACTTGTAGCTTCGTTTGAGTAAATTTGATATGTAGATGAAGTTATCAACATAAGAAGCCGTGGTTTCTTGAATCATATCAAGAAAAGTTTGTAAAGATGGTTCATGGTGAAAATGGGTACCTGGTTAATGTTAAAAAACAATTTCACCACCTCCCAGCCCGAGTCCTTCCCACATTAACTGAATCACCAAACACAATTACTATTTACCAAAATTGTTGCTAATCACTATTCTTAAACATAATGCTGACTATAAGCTTTAAACCCCCAAAGAGGTATTATAATCCACATGAACCAAAAGTAACAAGAACCACGACTTTATCGTAACAAAGTTTTTACACTTACAAGAGCCATGACTCTGTACTACCTACATATACACAATAAGCAATGACTAATCAGAGCTTTTCAATTCAGACAAAAGGAACAGAGCAGAGAGCTCTCACCAATCTCCAAGAACATCGTTGGCTTGTTAGTTACTGGTCCATAATGAGTTGCTTCCAATGTAATCTACATCCACACAATAGCAACCTCAAACCAAACTTCAATTTCAGTCATAAGCAAATTCATGAGGTTAAAATCTGCAGTTCTTTTTGTTTTGCGTTTTCATGATTGTAATCGTTTCCTTGATTGCAAAATCAAAAGTACCTTCAGTTCCTGGGTTTTATAGATAATCCAAGAAAGAGTTTTTTTTTTGTGTTACCCAGCGAATCATAAATACAAAAAAGGGAAAGAGAGATGAGCTCTTACGTAATTGAAAGAGAGAAAGAGAGAAGAGATGACCTCTCGTAATTGAGAGAGAAAGAGATGAGCTCTCGTAACTGAAAGAGAGAGAGAGAAAGAGAGAAGGATTTTGTTAAAAAAAATTTTTTAAAAAGAAAAAAAAAATTGCAGTAGGTTTCGACTCTTTTAGAAGAAATTTTTTTTTCCAAAATCTTACCTTCAAAGGTGTGATTTTGTAAGTCATATTTTTTAACTAAAAATGTTAGAGCTTGTTTATCGGGGGTTCATAAGCGAGTTTTTAGTGTTTTGTTGGAAAAAAATTAATCAGAAAAAAAGAAAAAATGCAAGGGAGCCTCTTATATAGAAACCCCAATTCTGTTCTAAGAGACGAAACGTGTCAACCTGCTGTTGGCCAGGAAAAATAATAGAGAAGGGGAAAAAAATTTGGCTTGCAATTAATTTTAGATTTTATTTGTTTCGTCTCTCTCCCTCTTTCTCTCGCTATCGAAGACTCGAAACGACAAAGGCGAGAATTTGGAGTCGAAGGTTCTGGAGGAAGAGGAGATGCGTAACGGAGGCGAAGGAATGACTCGGCCGTGTCCCATCGTGATGCTTGAATCGTCTCCGTGACATGAAGCAGGCGATTTGAATTCGGAGTCCACTCAATCGGAAGAGATTGAGTCAATTGGAATCAGAGGGTAAGTTTCTCAATACAATAGATTGTAATCCCGATTAGTGTTTTATGATTAGGGTTCTTTGATTTCGGATCCCAATTTATGGTTATTTTAAGTGATGCCTTTGATCGATGATCACGATCTCCTTGGTGAAAGAATATGACTTTGGTCTTCCTCAAGATGAATCCATCCTTCACAAGCTTCCTGATGTTTTGGCGCGAATTGGCCATGGAGATATCACTCCCTTCGTTCGGATCGAGCCATACTTTCTTCTTCCCGCACTTGAGCACTGATGCTGAGAGCCGCTTCTGAAGCTTCAACGAAACCATTTCAGCTTCCTATTGTGATTTTGGCGGAGAATGTTTTTGAACATTGCAGAGGGCTCATCAACGAGATTAAGAAAGTCATAAGCTGTGTGCTTTCGACCCTCTTTTGTCGTTGCTGGGAAAATAGATTCATCAAAGATAACGTGCCTTGATATTATGATTTTGTTTGTTTTGATAAAGAGACAGTTTTTGATATTCTTGTGATCGCCTTATATTATTAGCAAATGATGTTCTCTCTTTGGTGTTGTTGTTGATGGTTCTGTTCTGATATGGGTGTGTGTTAATGTTATGATCTCGTTTTGATTCTGTCTTTCATGTGTGTTGATGCTATCTGATTGATTTATCATCAGTGTCTTGTGGGGACTTCCTTTTCTCCTTGTTTTTTGTCAACCGGTGGTCTTCATGGTTAACCTCCTGGTCGTCTCGGATGCAGAGGGATTTGAAGTTCTCCTCAAGAAAACGATCAATGTCGGACAAGGTGGCGGCGTGAGCGGAGTCCTGGTAAACGGGTTTGTCTTTGTTGAACCTGGTCTTGCTGTTGCGTCGTCTGTGCTTGAAGGAGAAGGAGAGCTTCTTGGGATGCTTACTAAGCACCCAATTCTTAGAGGATGAGAAAGAATGGGAAGACGAGAGTTGCAGCTTCTCTGTCTCTCGTTTGATCTTTGACAGGTAACCATGCAGCGATTTCTGCAACGGGTTTGGCATATCTATCCTCGGATTGGTTTGCTCTACAAACAACTACGCATGATGAAAACAATCTCTCAGATTCTATTCTCTTTTTTCTTTGGTGATTGATATACGCAGGGAGGAATGGTAGCGGGGTTAATTAGTCAAAATCTGAAACTGTTGTTCAACGCTTTTACGTTGTTGGTAATCTCATTAATTAATAGCAAGTTATTTTCTTCATTCTTTGTGGTGCATATGTCTACTCTAATGATATGCGCAGGAAGGGAGGAATGATCAATGCAACGTCTCCCTCGTCTCCAGCCTAATTAGTGTCTTCTCTTAATACTTTACTCTAATGATCTCTTTTAAACTCTTTGCTTGTAAAGAAGAGGAAACATGTAGTTGTTGGTTTTATTGGGCTTATTCTGTTATCAAGTTTGCATATTCTCATTTGTATAAGTTAGAGAAAACAAAAAATGAGAGTAGTAAAAAAAAACATAAATGGCCGCCCATACATCTCTCCACCAAAATTTACTTATTTCTTTCTTCACAACAATAGTCAAGAAATAAATATTGCTAAACCATTGCCAATTCGTGGTTTTCTATAAACATTGTTAATGTTGCTGTAATGTTTTCTCACCATTTTGTGTAATATATGTGCTCCATATTAGTTGCCTATGATTCTCATTTACAAATCTTTAACAAAACAGATGAAGAACCTCTGTTTTCAAAGTTTTTCAGAAACAGAAAATATAATTCTAGTTTTGTATCTTTGAAAATTAATTAAAATGCAATATTTTTAAATTTTATAAAATCTTAAATGTTTACACATTTATACAATTTCTGTTCTATTTAAAATTTTAAAAAACAATATTTTTAAAAATAAGAGACCCAAAATAAGAACCTACTAATAAAAGAGAAAATTTTATCTAAGAGATCATGGGTTATTATATTCCAAACAGTACACAATTAATTCATAAAAAAATTAAGAACTCCCCTTATATGAACCTCCCAATAAACTTGCTCTTAGAAAAGTCTCCTAGAATCCTATTCAATAGATTTTTTATAAAAATTGTGATTTTTTGAATAACAGTAGATTTGAGGTGAGATTTCTAAATTATTAATTGAATAACAGGAGATTATAAATGATTTTTTATCAATTTCACATCCAATAACATATGATTTCAGGTGATTTTTAAAAATCACCAATTAAATAACAGGGGATTTAAAAATACTCTAAAATCTCTTAAAATACCATGTTCAATACACCCCCTAAGACTTGTGATGGGCTGTGTTACTTCCGTAATGGGCTTAAATGATGGTTGGTAGGCAGGCTCGTATGTTGATGTTTCACCTCTTGTACATTTTTTTTTTCTTTTCATTGCGTAAATCTAGAAGATTCTTTATTAGCTCAAAATTTACCGTAAATGTAATTTGTACTATATGAAAATTTACAGTATATGGTATATAATTTTACATAAGATGGAAAATATATATTCTGAAACTAATATATATTTTCTTATAAATTATTAATTTACTAGCTATTGCCCATTAGTATGTTTTTTCCATACACTGAGTGATGTTATAGGAGAGCATAACACCAAACCAAAATTTCGATTGTAGTTCTTACTTGTGATCATATACTATTATGCTTCTTCAAGCAACCTAATCTGTCATGTAGTGATCTAAAACCACTAAAATGAATCGATAAAGAACTGTTTAAAACTTTAATTATTTTTTATTGTAAAATCAATGAACAATCTGACCATTCTCAACACCTAAACCATACAAAACACCAGAATACTTCTCCATGGAACCAATGAAGAAATTCTCCTGAAGCTTCCTGAATGTACAAGACGTCAACAAGCTATCCGAACCCGCCTGGTGACATATCCCAACTCTCTCAACTTCAAGCAGCTCAGCCAATTTGTTCAAACCTCCATGAAGACTGTTACAGAACTTCATCAAATGTTTGATATCATAAACCCTCGGGAAATACACATTAATCATCTCAAAGAACCCCGTCTGCGTCTCCGGCAAATCCTGACAAGTCAATAACTTCAACAAGTACCCGAAATCGTACCCGCTGTGGAACGTAACCCAGTGAACATTCTCATTCAGCACAATCCCTGAAGACATGAGAAGCTCGGCGAAACGTTTTGAATCGATCCCCATCTCGTTGTTTTTAGCGAAATCGATGCCTGATTGACGAAGAAGCTCGATGGAATCGGTAGCGAAAATGTCGGATTCGAGGTCGAATTCGCGGAAATTGAACTGCCAGATGCAGTATTTGTTGTCGGGTCCACAGGTTGGGAGGTTACCTTTCTCGTCAGAGAAAGTGAGACCGAGCTGAATCATCTTGAGGATGTTGACGTTCGTTTTAAGCGTCTCGTAGTGGTACTCTGTGTTGGTTTTGAATGATCCGACTGGTCTACACACGATTCCTGGGAACTCTGTGTCCATCGCTACGAATGGGAAATCGTCGACGACTTCTCGGATCAGAGCCATTTCTGATTCGAGGTTGTCGTACCATACTTCACGGATTTGAATCGAATCGTCCTTTAGAAACAGCGACATGATGATAATGATGATGATGGTGATGGATCCGAGTCGATAACTTAAGGAGCATCCGGATCTTAGAGTACGATCTGATCTGGTTTCATCATCAGATCTGCGTAAATCGATTCAACAACAAAAGAAATGAATCACCATAGATTCCTAAAAACCTTTCTGATTACATAAATCTCGAACACGATTTTTCAACCAACGAAAACACAATAGATATATATTACAAAAAAGGATAAGTTTAAGTCGGGAGTGTTCGAACCTTGTAATGAAGCGAAGTAGATAGATGTTTGATGTTTCTGGAGAAGACGGCGATTTGTTCAGGCTTAGGGTTTCAGAGCATGTGGTGGTTTATTGAACCAGAAGATATATAAATTACCGACAAAATAGTTTTTTTTTTTTCTTTATTCTTTTTTCCTTTCTCTCTCTGTTTGACTCTGTCTGAACACTGAACTCTGAAGCTACTCTTTTTTTTTTGTCATAATTTTTGTTTAGCGTAATTAATGTGGCATTCACGGTTGACCTGGTATAGTAACAGCGGTTAAAAAGCAAAAATATCTTTTGACCAAAGCGTGCTTAGTATTTTACTGGCCACTGCTCTTAAGACCTCCAAAAAAAATGGTATTCTCAAACTCATATGATAAGAACTTACACTTCAATTTTTATTCCCACTGGCAGTAAGCCCAAACATATAAACCCCAATATTCTTTTACAATTTAAATGCATCAAACCGTCAAGATATACACCCAATGACCCAAACTGAACATAAAAAATAAAGAAGTTAAACAGAAGAGAAGCAAACTCACAATTGTTTAAACTGTTTCTAGGAGAAGAAGAGAGAGAGAGAGAGAGAGATACAAATGGTGGATAAAAATTTCAGCTTATTCCCAGTTGCTGACTCCAGAGTTATCTCTGCTATTAAGCCAGATGATGATTCTGCTGAATTATTTTTAGAGGGATGTGAAGGGGGCGAGAGATTACTGTAAAACTATTGCACACCGCGAGCGATTCAGACAAGCTACTTGTAAGTAGCCAGATTCAAATGATTAGAAGATCGAGAATTCCATCCTCTAAAAATAATCGAATACTTATCTCTGAGGAGGGTCAACTGTCCTGACATTAGCACCTGTCATACCTTCAATCTTATCTTTGGTGATCTCCACAAAGTGACCTATTACTTCGTGAAACTGCTTAAGACCCGATAATGGTAGAATGATGGAGGACCTGTCAGCACCTGCCACCTATATTTTCCATGTGTTCAGAAACAAATGCTTAATGCTTAAACCACAACTAAATAAATCAAGCTCTCAAAAGGAAACCAGTAAAACTTTTACCTCAGATATCCTAAGGAAATGGCCCCTGTTATTGTTCCCAAGATCAAAGAAGAACCGTTTCTGGTCAGCTCTGATTACTTTAGAAACATTAGTCATTCCCGTTTCATCCTCGCCTGGCGAATCATTTGCTCGATCCACAGTGTGTTCCGAAGAAGACGGCTGCTGACTACCATGTCCAGGTATAAATCCAGCTCCAACATCATCTGATAGTCCAACCAAATGTTCCTGTCCATCAGAAGGTTTCTGTTTCCAATAAAAAGAGACAAATGAGAGACCAAATAAAACAGAGAGCTCAGTTAACAGTTCCAACAAACAAAACACAACCAAAGGATACCTGATTTGGCATAGCGAAAAGTCCAGATGCTTCATGAATCTCAGCCAAGATATTCCTGAAAGCTGCCCATCCTTCATCAGGATTGTTTCCAGCTGGAACAATAATAGTACTTCGATTTCTACTTACTGATGCTTCTGACACCTAACCACACCACAAACCCCCCATTAGAACAGAACACTCTTAATACATAGTCACAATACCAAAATGCTAACAACACTCCTAAACATCTAAATTCTAAAATCGAAATCGATACCTTCAAGAAGCGTCCCCTTCTATTCTCACCGATGTCGAAGTAAAACACCTAATAACACAAAGCAAAGCAGCACAACAGAGTAAAAAAAAGTCAACGACTGTGTACATACACAAAGAGGAGAGGAGTGATGATAAAAAGTCACAAAACCTTGGAATCAAGCTGCAACTCTTTGCTAAAAAGCTCGTGTTCCTCGGAATTGACGTAGTAATTGAAGAGATCGAGGAACCAAGAGATGCCAGAGGAAGGAACGATGATGGTTGACCTCGTCGCCGACGTTTTCTCCGATATCTTCAGATACCTTCCGCGAGGATTCTCCTTGAGATCAAAATAGAAAAGCTTATGCTCAACCTGCAAAGTCTTGCTCACCAATTCAACATCACTCCCTCCTCCTCCTCCTCCTCCGGCTGTGGCTCTTCCGCCTTCAGCTCCTCCGCCTCCGCCGCCACCGCCGGAATTAGCTTCCATGTCAATCTTTAATTGATCGAATCGGAGTAGAAATCTCTTGTCTTCACTGGAGGAGTTGAAATTGACGTCTGATCTGAAGAGGTAAAGCAAGTGCGATTGGGAGGTGAGGTGAGAAAGAGAGATTAAGAAATAAGGTTTAATATCGGACCGGCTGTTTCAGACCGGTTACATTTCTTTGGTTCGAATTTTTTCTGATTGGTCGACTTAAGCAACCAAATTATTTGTTTTTTTTTTTCTGGATAAAAATAACTGCAATTTATAGGGAGTATTATTTTACTTTTTATCTCTAATTACTGTGAAATCAATCAAGTTGATTTTAGAAAAATTAAGGAATATTTTTTTCTTTACTGACCGGTCAAAACCGATCGGCTCAGGAGTATTGTTTGATTGAAGATGTGTTAAAACGGATCGGACGCCACGTCTTCATAACTACGTTAAAACATGATGACTGTGATTACTTTTACTTATCTTTTTTTAAGTCGACCGTATTGTTTCACCTAGTTTATGTCCGCAAATTGTAACTTATGTTTCTGAGTTCTTCTTGATTAGTTTAGCTTATTGCTGCTACACTTTTAGAACCGAACATGGCGAGTCTTGGCCACATAGCCAGAGAATCATCGAACGTCACACGCCTCGCCCAGTTTTACAAAGAGGTAACACCATACCTAATGATGAATTTACGTTTTCAGTTTCTTATATATATACTTCTCCTTTTATCTCTCTTCTTCTTTATCGGCGGATCCATCAAATTCTCTCTTCTTGATTTGTGTTGTTACCAATTCGACAAAAAACAAGAAACGTTTGATTTAAAATCTATCGATTATACATCTGCACTAGAATCTAGGATTTGTATATTGGCCTTGTCTTTAGAGATTTTTCTTGTGGTTGTGTGTTCTTCCTCTGTTCACTTATCTCGTTTCTAATTACTGTTGAGAGTGTCTACATTTGGAAAAGAATACTAATTGACATTTACTGACATCATTCATCGCGCAGTGTTTGTAACCTCAATCCTTCTGGTCAAGTTAGTGTTTCATCCGTTTATTTGTAGCCCTTCTTCTTGTTCTGAAATCAATGGATTGTAATTTTCAGATATTTGGATTTGAAGAGATCGAAAGTCCTGATTTTGGAGACCTAAAGGTCATATGGCTAAACTTACCAGGTGCTTTTGCAATGCACATCATCCAGAGAAACCCTTCAACAAACCTTCCAGAAGGTCCTTACAGTGCCACCTCTGCGGTTAAGGATCCTAGCCATCTCCCAATGGGTCACCATATCTGCTTCTCTGTCTCCAACTTCGACTCTTTCCTTCACTCTCTCAAGGTCTTCTTTCTTTGCATTTGCTTTTTTGTCTCTTTTACATGACATTTGATTTATACAGATTCAGTAGTAATGGTCCTAATGGATATGGAATTGGTACCAAGATTGTTGTAGTTATTCCCCTGAGTCTTTCATTGATCTTCTCTCGTCCTTGTATGATGTAGGAGAAAGGGATAGAAACTTTTCAGAAGTCTCTTCCTGATGGAAAAGTCAAGCAAGTTTTCTTCTTTGATCCAGATGGTAATAATTCGACTCTTTTCTTACTCATAAGCCGGCTTAATAACTATAGTTAAGTGAGAAAAATATATACTAATTGTTGGTGTTATTCAGAACAAGCATCCCAACAAGTTGCAAATTACAGTTCTTGTACATCATGCATTGATATATGCTTTAGTAACTCACTCAACCAATGCGGAACTGGTATTCTAGGATTGTCTTTTGGCGTTCATGTATGTATCAACTTACACAACACTCTGTCGTCAAATTTTTTTGCAGGAAACGGATTAGAGGTAGCAAGTCGATCTTGAGCCTTGAACCTGAAATATGCTTGTGGTGGTATCACTTAAATAAAAGTATGAATAATCAGTTTGTTTGGAACAGGATAAATAAGGCTGCATATGTAAAGTCTCACTCATGCCTAGGTTTTTTTTTTTTTTTGTGAATGAAAATATGTGCTTTTTTATGTCTAGGTTTGATGTTAACTATTGACAACTTACACTTCAACGCTCATGTCATGTGCCTTGAATGTTGGAATTATATAGTCATTAATGAGCTTTTCTTGTCTAGTAATTCTCATGTCCCTATAACAACACCGAGGAGATTGAGCTAGTTAAGAGAGAGAGAGAGAGAAAGAGACCCAACTAAGAACAACCATACATTCATAACTCTTTAAGATATTTTTCTTTTGTGATGACGAGTCCAAGAAAATGTGGGTTTCATATAGCCGGTTCAGGCCGGATAAAAACTCGTTACACGTATCATTTCTAATTAACTGCGGGTTAGTTTGTATTGCCATAGAGCTTGATTGAATCACACCTAAAAATGGAGGCTAAACTAGAGTTGGTTAGATCAGAGTAGGGTCTAATACTTTACTGATCTGAATTGGTCATTTACAATATCCATAAGTGTAGAAAACTAATGACCCCAAAAAAAGTAAAATAGAATATGTCTCAATATCCCAGTCTAAACAAAACTCTAATAGACATCAATTTGTGGGACTAAGTTGTTGTCTCATACACCAACATGACATTGGGCATAATGGTCTTAAGACATTACAAACATTCCACAACTTACCATAATATTGCCAAGTCTCAAGACACATCTAAATCTTTTGATCCCATCACTCGCCGTTTTTGTGGTTCGTATTTGGTTATGGAATATTGGACGAATCATGAGTAGCTTAGGTAACAACAAATTTGATAGCTCTATCTTCTGTTGTGGCCCGCATATATATATTTATCCATATGAAAGATGAGTTCGAATCTTTCTTTCTTTTTCTTTATTTTCTCTAGTGCCGGATAACTACGCAAAGTGGTACCACCGGTCCATGGTAGTCTTGGCAACATGGTAGCTAGGCATTGCATTTCGGGGGTTATCCAATCTTACCTGTTAGTGATCCCATACTTGCCAGTCTGAAAATTACAAGCAAAAAATACAGTCACTAATTGATTAGTGACTTCCTTTTTTACAAAAAAGCTTCAAATTTATAGTCACTAATTAGTACTTGTAACCAACTCATCTAGTGAAGTGTATTCATAAAAATATGAATTGACGACAACGAAAAAAAAAACGATAATGGGAATTTACAAATCAGATATGTATCAATTGGATATTTGGATATGGATGTATAAATTAGCCATAAGAGAACTATAATTTTAAAATTCATCAAAAATAAAATTATTTAAAACCGTATGAAATGATTCAAAATTATGAAACATGATCCCTGGGTCTGAATGATCTGCACCCGATTTGACACCAAAATTATTAACAGATTTTGATACCTTATTACCTGATTCTGTATTAAAAAGTGGGCAGACTTAGTAAATATAGTCACTGTTAGCTAAAATATCTTAGGGTTAAAAAAAAAGAAATTGACCGACGACTGACCCTGGTTGGTCGGACCAGTGAAAACTCGACCTGACCTTGTGAATCGGACCGGTGGACCAAAACCAGGACCAAAAAGCAGGACCACACTAGGGTCTAGGGGCCAGGGGGGAGTATGCGTACTTGAACTAACGTCTTTTGGCTTAACGTCATGATGAGTGGACCAATCTAGGTGGTGTGGTGGATTCTATTGCATTACTTTTCCTCCTCGTGAGCTCTCTCTCTCTATTCTGTAATTGCAAAGGACAATCATTCTTCATGTTTTGCAAATTTTGTAACTCTTGACAAACTAATATGTTTATATGAATAAACCAAAATTAATAAAACAACATTCACGTATAAAGAAAATACGTACCAGTACCACCCCATGTTATAAATTCAGCTTTGTACGTCCGTGTTCAGGAAGAAAAAAGTAAATAAATACAAAATTAGAAAGTATCTAACCAAAAGAAAGAATAAAAACTAAAAAAAAGTAAATATCTGGTTTTCACATTCACTCCAAAGTACAACACCCTTTTAGAGTAGTATATCTTTCAAAAAACCTACTTTGTAAACGTTTCATCACTACGAATGTAAATTTAATTAATTAAGGATCTTAATAACTGCAGTTAGCTAGTAACACAATTGCATGTTTTGTTGATTGGTGAACATATATAGTCAACATTCAGACTCTTGGTACTAGTAGTAGCAATTAGTAACTCATTTATTAATTTATTAACAAACATATTTTTTTTTTTGACAAACACCAAAAAATTGAATATTACATAAGTACCCTTATTAGAAACATTTTATGAGACATGTTGTGTAATATATATGCTACAAAATAAGCCAACATATCCATTTTGCTCGAAACATTTATTCTCACTTTAATTCCCTCACACATCTCTCTCTCTCTTTTCTCTCTCTCAAAAAATGCCAAAAATATTGTGGAAAAGCCTCCATCTTTGCTTCCCGTCGAATCTCACCAAATGCTATTCTTCTCCGTGTATTCCTCCGACGTCTTCCGCCGATCACGACGGTTCCGAACTTCCTGGCCGTCCCTCCATCGTTCTCCTCAACAACTTTAACCTCCTTTACCACCACGACGACAACCACAATCGTGTCGTTGACTTACCTTCCTCCTCCACCACCACCACTACTACTCAGGCCGCCACCTCTTCCTCCTCCAGGTCATCATATGAATCTGATATCTCTCCGGATGTATCAGCCGCTTTTGCTTCCCGTCGCTTCTTCTTCTCTTCTCCAGGCCGGTCCAATGCAATCACCGACTCACCAGAAACCCGGTCAAGAGGATCCTCTGAAAATTACGATAATGCCGCTATCACATCGACAAAGAAGAAGAATAAGAAGTGTTACGATACTGCCGTGACTACTACTACTACGACGAGGCTTATAAGAGGAGGAACCGCCGTGACGCAAAACGTGTACTCACCGGATCCATTAACTGACTTCCGGCGATCAATGCAAGAGATGATTGACGCAGCCATCGATGCCGGAGAACTTAGTCGTGATCCGGAAGACGGTTACGATTTCTTGGATGAGCTGCTACTCACTTATCTATCCTTGAATCCAGCCGACACACATAAGTACGTCATCAGGGCTTTCTCCGACATATTGGTCTCACTCTTGTCTAAAGAACGCCGGATATGCTGACGCGGCGTTGGCCGCCGGGATAAATGACGCCCGTGTAATGAATAACTGACCTAACTTTTTTTCTTTTCCATTGTACTTCTCTAAGAGATACTGACAACTTTCTATTTTGTATGTTTTAATTTAAATAATAATTGAATGATGAAAAGGATACAAGAAATTTGAGAAATGTTAATTTTTTGAGATAATTCATATATTTGGTTGGATATTGTCGAAACTAGATTTTTGTTTTATAGTAAAAAAGAAAAACACGTTATATGAACCGCACAATATAGCTCTAGCAGACTGGGATATCAAAACTGGTCCACTACCATGATCGAGTGAAAAAACACATGTTTTTGTGTTTACAATAACTATTGGCAAAAAAAAAAGAAAGCATTAAAACTGGAAGTGAATTTCTAATGATGTGGATAAATCTTGTTCGGATCGTACAAGAAACAATTTGAGTAAAGAATAATAAGTTCTGTAATTGTTAAACTAACGAATTAACAAATAAATCAAAGCTAAATACGTCCAAAAAAACTTTATGTGAAGAGTTAAAATTGAACTTGGTTTGATCAATGAAGAATAAAGGTTTGAGTAGACAACAAAATCACCAAGGTACAATGCTTGAGGCATCGATAAACTCTCTATAGTTGCTTATATTATATCAAGGCATGAATCCTGTTATTAAATATTACTATGTATATCCATGCATACTTTAATAAAGTGGCATATATGTAGTTAATGTTTCTACAAGATATAAAGTTAAACTTTGCTTTCTATAAATATATAAAAACCAAAATATATTCACAGTACTACATCATATATGAGATTTATATTTCTTTTGTACGTATGTTATGTATAGAAGATAAGAAGATCAAATGTTTCTTTTAATCTTAAATATTTGAAAATGAAAATACATGGATGTGTATCGTTAAGAAAACAAAAGGAATGCCACTTTTCTTGCTTGTATTGTTTCTGTACAAAATGTATTAAAGTAATGTTGTTTGTACATCAATTAAAATATAGAGATCTATTTTTCATTTTTTTTTTTTTGTTGCTTCTTTCCATTAGATTTACACGTAACACAATGTGAGACAAAACAAAATAATTGAGAATCCTAAGAGACGGATGTTGGAAGGTCCACTCGACCAAATAAACGATAAAAATTATGGTTAATACTAATTTATAAGGAGGGTCTAATTTATAAACAACAAAGTATCAAAAAAGGTAGTTGGTTTAGGTGAAAAAGTAAGACTATGCCATTTGTCTTATTCACTAAAGAAAACAAAACTAGCCTCTATACCCGCTCAACAGCAATTTGTGAAACCAGACTCACAATTAAGAGGAGATGATAAACTTAAATATACAGTGGAAATAGTTTGTATTTGTTAACACTTTGAAAAATTAAGATGATATACACGTAATACGTATATGATTAAGTTAATAATCTTTTGTTATTTTCGGAAGACAACCAGTGTTCTTTTGCAATGAAAAAGCATGCTTTCTATTGCATGGGATGTGATATGGGTTTATTTGCAACCAAATTTGACTATGATGTTATATTGAAACTAAAAGAAATGGGTGTTGATATACCACCGTATGTAATAACTAACTATGATTTGCATAAGTTAACGACTCAAAAACGACTATATTAATAAGCAATCTTAAGTATACTTTTCGAGTTGGTAAATTGGTGCCTGGTTTTCTGCCGCTTGTCTCAAACTCTGCCCAACCACATGGTTGAGATAATGATAAATCATGTTTACGTTTTTATATTAATTGTACATTTTGTTTGTTAAATTTAGAGTCTATATGTCACTATATATGTGTATGTTGTGTGTGACAGAGCAAATTTTGGGGTCAAACGTACAGTAGAGTTTCATATGTTCACTGCGTTACGAATTTAAGGTCATTTATATAGGAAACGATCTGTCAACCACCTCACTGTTTCAAACGAAATCACAAAAGGAATCCGAGAAGAAACAAAACGCATGTCTTAAATCGAAGAAAATTTGTGATTGCTTATCATCTTTATGATTGTATGTATCCACAACAAGATATGGGATATTTGCCATGTCAATACAAAACATGTCGTATTATACGACGAGTTAAGACGGTTTCAAGAAAAAAAATTGTAGATATGGATTCATGATTTTTCGGCTAAATTATATATACAATTACTTTGACTCCAATAACTTAAAAGTTCCACACCTACCTAAATATAGGTCAATCTCAAGATATGAGATCACTATCGAGACGGAACAAAAAAGTTAGATACACATGTACTGGATTTATCTTTCTCTTACCTATCAATTTGAAAGTCTTAAGACTTTTATGATATTTGTTACTAATACAATTGTCAACATTCTAAACACTTACGCTGTGAGTATTTCGGTTGTTTCTGTTTTATATTTATTTAGATTCAATACTACCATAGTACCATCTAAAACCTATACATGAAAAATCGGCCATTCCTCGGTAACAAAGGCATTGGTTACTAGTTCAGTTGTTGAGTAAGTGATAAAGTGAGAACATGAGAGATTATGCTGCTTCACAAACGTTGCATTGCCCACAATAGGCCATGCAATTCCAAGTAATGTGCGGACAATCCTTCTCTCCTATATCGATGAAGACTCTGGTAAATTTATAGTACCATTCCGAATATGAGCATCGCAGCCACATTAGTTTAACTATCCACCCTATAATATTGAACTTACCTTTACCAATTGTTAGTCTCGGCCCAATCCTCGTATTTCTGTTATTGCAATGTCCATAGTTCCTCACAGTCAAATAAGACGGTCCCATGATTCATGGTAAGCAATTCCCTTAAAAAAACAAAACTGTTCTTCTTTTTTTTCGTACAAAAAAAGAAAAACAAAAGTGTAAATCATCATTAGTACTGTAGTTCGAATAAATTAGGGAAATTAAAGAAAATTAATATTTTTATATTAGATGAAATAAAAAACGATCATCAAAGCTATAATAGCTCAGTTGGTTAGAGCGTGTGGAACCACTCAGAGGTTCGACCCCTCCTTCTAGCGATTTTAAAACTCTTCTTATGGGTTTAATCATCATCATTAGTGCTTGTATATTTTTGAGTCAATTGCATTTACACCCACTTTGGGACAAAGTTCTTACACATAAACCTACTTTGGATGGAAGGTGTACTTTTGAGTGTGTTTTTTATATGTGACTTATTTTTAGGACAATTTCGACCTTGTATTTGATTTTGAGTAGAAATTTTTTTTTATGGAGGATAGTTTTTTTTGGACAAAGGCTCTCTCCCTCTCCTCTTTCTCATTTTCTCTTCCTTTTTTTTTATTGTAGTAGTTATTATAAAAAATTATATATTTATTTTTATACAATAAGTTATGATTTAATTTTTTATACATTTTAAGATCTATATTAATATATTTTAGATGAACTATTGTACATTAGGGTACAATGACAACATCAAATCCATATAACTTTGGTTATGTGGATACCAATCAATTCAGGTGTCCATGACAACATGTCCATATGAAAACATATTATCGAAGTAATATCCATCAATTCATAAGGAGAAGATGTATTGTTTTCTCTCTCTATAATAAAGATCGTTAATTGATTTTTTTTAATTCTTACTTAATTAGTAGAGAGTTAGTTGGGGTAAATTGTCTTTTCATATAGTAAAAGTATAGGGATAGCATAAAGTGGGTGTAAATGTTATTACTCGGCCCAATCCTCATATTTCAGTTATTGCAATGTCCATAGTTCCTCACAGTCAAATAAGACGGCCCCATGATTCATGGTAAACAATTCCCTTAAAGAAATAAAAGTGTTCTTCTTTTATTTTTGTGCAAAAAAAAAGAAAACAAAAGTGTAAATCATCACCAGTACTGTAGTTCGAACAAATTAGGGAAATTAAAGAAAATTAATATTTTTATATTAGATGAGAAGAAAAAGAGGTCATCAAAGTTAGAATAGATCAGTTGGTTAAAGCGTGTGGCTGTTAACCACAAGGTCGGAGGTTTGACCCCTCCTTCTAGCGATTTTAAAACTCTTTTTATGGGTTTAATCATCATCATTCGTGTTTGTATATTTTTGAGTCAATTGCATTTACACCCACTTTGGGACAAAGTTCTTACACTTACACCCACTTTGGATGGAAAGTGTACTTTTGAGTGTGTTTTGTATATGTGGCTTATTTTTGAGGACATTTTTGACATTGTATTTGATTTTGAGTATAATTTTTTTTTATGGAGGATAGATTTTTTTTGACAAAGGCTCTCTCCCTCTCCTCTTTCTCATTTTCCCTTCCTTTTCTTTTATTGTAGTAGTTATTATTAAAAAATATATATTTATTTTTATACAATAAGTTATGATTTAATTTTTTTATACATTTTAAGATCTATATTACTATATTTTCGATGAACAATTGTACATTAGGGTACAATGACAATATCAAATCCATATATATTTAGTTATGTGGATACCAATCAATTCTAGTGTCCATGACAACATGTCCATATGGAAACATATTATCGATGTAATACCCATCCATTCAGTATATAAGTAATACCCATCTATTCAGAATATAAGTAATACCCATCAATTCAGGTGTCTATGACAACATGTCCATATGGAAACATATTACCAATCGGGGTTATAGTGCAATTTGTGGATACAATATTTGTCCACATGGATAACTATTTATGGATACAATATATGTCAAGTTATCCAAATGAATAACTATTTGTGGATACAATATAAGTAGTGGATAACACTCACACAAAAAAACTCAAACCTTTTCCCAGATCAAACTGAAACTAATTCGATATTAAAAAGCTCACAAGACCATAATTAAACAGTAAAATCACAAAAAACCAAGAAACTCCAGATCGAATTTCATATAATCTAAAGTGATAAGGAAAGAGATCTAAAGATTTCACCTTCTCTGGATTTTCACCATTGTTGGAATAGTTTTTGACAACTTTATAAAAGGAATGGGAGAGAGAAAGAGAGAGAGAAACAGAAACGAGGTTTTCTCTTTGAATGGATGAGCAAAAGCAAAACAAGAAAGAAAAATATGTATTGTTTGGTTGAATAATTGGGGGGGGGGGATGGTGAGTTGAATTTGTTTGTTGGTTGATAAATTGAAAGAATCATGGTTGAGTAAGAAGAATATGTATTGTTTTCTCTCTCTACAATAAAGATCGTGAATTGATTTTTTTTAATTCTAATTTAATTAGAAGAGAGTTAGTTAGAGTAAATTGTCTTTTCATAAGTAAAATTATAGGGATAGCATAAAGTGGGTGTAAATGTTATTACTCGGCCCAATCCTCATATTTCAGTTACTGCGATGTCCATAGTTCCTCACAGTCAAATGAGACGGCCCCATGATTCATGGTAAGCAATTCCCTTAAAAAAAAAGTGTTCTTCTTTTTTTTTGTGCAAAAAAAATTACAAAAGTATAAATCAATATCAGTACTGTAGTTCGAACAAATTAGGGAAATTAAGGAAAATTAATATTTTTATATTAGATGAGAAGAAAAAGAGGTCATCAAAGTTAGAATAGCTCAGTTGGTTAGAGCGTGTGGCTGTTAACCACAAGGTCGGAGGTTCGACCCCTCCTTCTAACGATTTTAAAACTCTTTTTATGGGTTTAATCATCATCATTAGTGTTTGTATATTTTGGAGTCAATTGCATTTACACCCACTTTGGGACAAAGTTCTTACACTTACACCCACTTTGGATGGAAGGTGTACTTTCGAGTGTGTTTTGTATATGTGGCTTATTTTCTAAGACATTTTTGACCTTGTATTTGATTTTGAGTAGAATTTTTTTTTTTATGGAGGACAGATTTCTTTGGACAAAGGCTCTCTCCCTCTCCTCTTTCTCATTTTCTCTTCCTTTTCTTTTATTCTAGTAGTTATTATTAAAACAAATATATTTATTTTTATACAATAAGTTATGATTTAATTTTTTATACATTTTAAGATCTAGATTAATATATTTTAGATGAACTATTGTACATTAGGGTACAATGACAACATCAAATCCATATATATTTGGTTATGTGGATTCCAATCAATTCAGGTGTCCATGACAACATGTCCATATGGAAACATATTATCGAAGTAATACCCATCAATTCAGAATATTAGTAATACCCATCAATTCAGGTGTCTATGACAACGTGTCCATATGGAAACATATTACCGATCGGGGTTATAGTGCAATTTGTGGATACAATATTTGTCCACATGGATAACTATTTGTGGATACAATATATGTCAAAATTATCCAAATGAATAACTATTTGTGGATACAATATAAGTAGTGGATAACACTCACACAACAAAACTCAAACCTTTTGCCAGATCGAACTAAAACTAATTCGATATTAAAAAGCTCAAAAGACCATAATTAAACAGTAAAATCACAAAAAAAAACCAAGAAACCCCAGATCGAATTTCATATAATCTAAAGTGATAAGGAAAGAGATCTAAAGATTTCACCTTCTCTGGATTTTCACCATTGTTAGAATAGTTTTTGAAAACTTTATAAAAAGAATGGGAGAGAGAAAGAGAGAGAGAAACAGAAACGAGCTTTTCTCTTTCAATGGATGAGCAAAAGCAAAACAAAAAAGAAGAATATGTATTATTTGGTTGAATAATTNGGGGGGGGGGGATGGTGAGTTGAATTTTTTTGTTGGTTGATAAATTGAAAGAATCATTGTTGAGTAAGGAGAAGATGTATTGTTTTCTCTCTCTATAATAAAGATCGTGAATTGATTCTTTTTTCATAAAGCTCACTATATAATCCATCTAACTCTTGGAAAAAGACTCTAGGTATTTTCATTAAACTTTTATATATAAAATTAACTAAAAGTTGTAAATTAGTTTCA
Organism: Camelina sativa; assembly: GCF_000633955.1. NCBI lineage: Eukaryota > Viridiplantae > Streptophyta > Magnoliopsida > Brassicales > Brassicaceae > Camelina > Camelina sativa. The sequence continues at coordinate 10,011,455 of NC_025689.1, read as the reverse complement.
TCATTCCAAAAATCTTTTGTTAAATCAAGAATTGGAGGAATCTCTTTACTTTTTAAAAAAATGTATGCTAGAGAATAATTTAGAAAGCTGAAAAAACCATTGAGATTGAAATTTTATATTATTTTGTGTCATGACAAAAAAAAAATGAAAACAGTTCAAACAGACAAATATATATAGATTTCAAAAGATACGAATATTCGAATAGAAACAACTCTACAATGAACAGTTGCAACTTTACAAAAAAACTATTACAATGAACAATCGCAACTTAATGTAAAACACACAATTTAAATATTTTACAGTTTTTTTTTGGAAAATTATCCAAAAGGTACAATTGAAAAAACACAACTTTTGGTGGAATTTATTTGGACTGCTATTATATATAGGTCTTTTCATTAACTAAAAATTGTAAATTAGATTCATCATTCCAAAAATCTTTTGTTAAATCAAGAATTGGAGGAATTTCTTTACTTTTAAAAGAATGAATGCTAGAGAATAATTTAGAGAGCTGTAAAAACCGTTGAGATTGAAATTTTATACTATATTTTGTGTCATGGCAAAAAAATGAAAATAGTTCAAACAGACAAATATATATAGATTTCAAAAGATACAAATATTCGAATAGATACAACTCTATAATGAACAGTTGCAACTTTACAAAAAACGTTATAATGAACAATCGCAACCTTTTGTAAAATACATAATTTAAATTTTCTACATATTTTTTAGAAAATTATCCAAAAGCTACGATTGAAAAAACACAACCTTTGGTGACATTTATTCAGATTGCTACTATATATAGATTATTAAATCATGAATTAGAAAACTGTAAAAACTGTTGAAATTGAAATTTTATATTATTTTGAGTTATGACAAAAAAATGAAAACAGTTCAAACAGACAAATATATATAGATTTCAAAATATACGAATGTTCCAATCAACCCAACTTTACAGTGAACAGTTGTAACTTTTCATAAATAACCGTTTTAATGATCCATCATGACTTTTTAGAAAATATCCAAAAGGTACGATTGAAAAAACACATGTTAATCACATTTATTCGGATTGTTATTATTATATAGATTGTAAGGTTAAGAGGCCAGGAGGGTGATTTGTAATGTCCAATTTTCTGTTTTATTTTTATAAAATCAATTAAATGAGTTAGTTTATTGAAATGAATGTGTTTCTTTGGTAGTTTATATAGATGTTACGATGTTATATATATGATTTGTTGTATTTTCTAAATTTATATGGTATGGTATATATGTGGTTGAATATCAATTTCTATACTCATAATTTGACTTATATATATATATAATATTTAATTTTATTAGATTATATTTTAAGTTATCAGTTTTAATGTTTGAGAAATAAACTTAGTAACAAATAACAATACTCTAATTATTATTAAAGTAAATATTAGTGGTGTTAAGAAAATACAGTAATAAAATGATGATTTCACCATAGCTTTATATTATTGAATATTTGTTGAAAATGCTGACGTGTCGTCGCAAGAGCGATTTGGAGTCTTGGAGATTTAATTGCAGTTAACCATCTCAAGATAAACATATTTACAAAAACAAGTCTTTCGATTTATAAAATGTGCCATTGAAATATATAAGGCAATGTTTATTTCATTACTATTTACATAAATATGCCATTAAAATATATAAGGTGATGATTCTTTCTATTAGTTTTAGAAAATGAAAAACTTAATCAACTATTCAATTTTAATTATTTAATAATCGTTTTATAACATATTTAATTATAAAGTTAATTACATTTCACAAAGAATTAAAAAATTATTCATCTATTTAACTTTTTGAAATGCAAAATTATTCTCTGATTTTATAAAATCTGATAACTATTTATGTATATTTAAAAAATCAATTATCACAATGATATTAAACATAAATAACATTTCGTAAACAATTTTAAATTTCTTCACCAATTTACATTTTTAAAAAAGAAAAATCTGTCTCCTATTTAAAAATTCCAATAACTATTCAAATATATTAAAAATTTATCATAAATAACTACCAAAAATAATCATAATGATAAGATATTGACTTTTTAATAATTTAATAATATATGGTGATTCAACTATCTTAACATGGTATTGAATTTTTTGAAAATCCCAGACATTCATTTTTCTCTATAAATTTTCATCACTACTACACTTTTTATTATTATTTACCATTTTATATATTTTCTCTTGGCATTTTAAAGTTAGGATTATTTTTAATTAATTAGTCTAAATACATTATCTTATCTATTTAATGGCATATTGATGTAGATAATAATGTGTAATATAAAATATATGAACTAACTTTTAAACACACAAAAATACAGATTACTTTAATTGATAACATTTTATCAAAACTTTTTCCACCATGTTTAAATTTTTTTCCACATTTCATGGGTGAAAATTATTTTTACAAAAAATAATTAAATGTAAATTTGAATAAACAAAAAAATTATAAGTAAAATTATTATTCTAATACCTTAACTCCTAAATAATAATTTAATTTGAATTGATTTATCCCGCACTATGTGTGGGTTGTCACCTAGTATATTTTAAACTCTAGGTTATATTGGTATAAACGATCATGTCAATAAGAATTATATTCTTTTGTCATTTTCATCATCTACAGTAGATAAACAATTATAGTTATGAGAAAACATAATATTAATCTGAAACAACCCGACCTTTTTTTTTTTCTTTTTAATAATTAAATACAATATATAATTAAGTATCCCATACTACTTAATTAAACAAATCAATCCACACACAGTAACCAACCAATAATAAACCAACATCCAATTACATGCACAGCGGGAACATATCAATAATACAAAACCAATACAATAACATTTCTATCCATTCTATCCAGCAACCTAACATATCTCTATCCAAGGTTCCATCCTAAACAATATAACAAAGACCAACAACACACAAACGAGACCCTAGTTCATCCTCCTCCTCATCGCCATGATTCCACGTCACATACCTGCACACCACAAACAACAATTGAGATGCGTAAGTATTATCATAAATACTTAGTGAGGCCGTCCTCCCATCTACTAGGTTATACACACAAGCATTTGAGAACCCCCAAGTCTAAGCAAGCAAACAAACACAAGCAATACATCAAACCAGGAAAAACAAGTCTCGGTTGAGACTGGTATCGACCGATGCTACAAGAGAGTGTCGACCGATGCTCCACAAACAGTGTCGACCGATGCCACAAGAGAGTGTCGACCGATGCTCCACAAACAGTGTCGACCGATGCCCACCAAAGGTGTCGATCGATGCCTCTTCTGCAGACACGATCTGCACGAATCCGAACGATGAACCTCCGATTCAATCCACCTCGAAACCGTCCCAAACTCACCCAAATACCTCAGAAACCACTGGGAATCACGAAAACAAAGAACCCAAGCAAGCAAACACCACAAAAGACAAGAAAACAGCCAAAACAAGAGAGATCTCATGCTTAGATCAACCATGGTCAAGCACTCACCTCAAAATACAGAAGGAAAAGGTCGAAGAACAGTAGAGCAACTCCTTAGGAAGCTTCTCCTTCGTTCCCAGCAACAGAAAACTCAAGAATAGCCAGCAAACTCACTAAATCTCTCTTAGGAATCTCAAGAACACACTTTTCTCCCTTTTTCTCTCCAAAAACACAAAACGGCGACAAAAGAAAAAGACTAAACCCTTATTTTGTCGATTTCCCTTTTAAATACCTGGTTAAACCACTAACCAAACCATCCCAATCGAAAAATCGCGAATTAAATCAAACCGGCCGAACCCAGAAATTAGTGGTGTTGATCGATGCCACTAGGGTGTCGATCGACACTCCTCCCAAAATCACAAAATCTGGTTCGCGGATGTTACATAATCAAATGTAATTCGCATTAATTAAAAAATACAAAAAGAATAACAAAAACACGAAAACTAAGCCTTCTCCAATTTTGTTTAGATTCAGCTTCTTCATGTATAAACAATAATTACTCAAAACTTTACAAGAAAATCTCAACCTTCTCTAATTTATTTTGATTCATTTTGTTCATGTATTCAGAACATATATTTTAACAAACCATACTATTTGTGAAAGTATTAAAGCTTCAAACATAAATGTAAAATAAACAAAAATTACTCAAAACTGTAAAAGAAAGAACATGGTGGATTCATAGTTAAGATTCTTTATTCGATATTTAGTTTGGTGACTTATGTGGTCGTTGTGAATAATATATATATATACTAGAATTTGTATCTGCGTACGTGCGGGATTTTAATTTAAAATATTTTTTATCAATAGAAATTGTTGAGTTCAAATATAATCATTCCAACTTTTGAGTATAAATCTATATAAATATTAAACTTACTTTACTCAACGATATACAACATATATATTTTTGAAGATAATATTTCTTTGTTATCTCTATTAGCGATTTTACGTGGGATTTTAGTTAAAATTTTTATCAATAAGAATCATTGAATATGAATATAATTTGATGATTAAAAATTAAATATATATAAATACTAAACTTATTTTACTAATCTATATATAACATATATTGTCTAGTATCGCAATAATACTGTCGACAATCTTCTGACATTTTATCTTTAAAAGAGTTTATTCCATATTCATATCCCATGAAAACATAATTTTAAAAGTTGTAACGTCAATGTAGATCGTTGACCTAATTATAGAGACCATTTAAACATATCTATATCCTTACGAATATTCAAAGTTTCATGAACAGTTTTAGTGCTATGTCGCTACAATGAGGTAGTCCAAATGCATCATCTGCTATAATAGAATTTCTGACTAAGTCAAGAATGCTTAAATGATGAAACGTTTAAACCCCACAATGAATATCTATTCACTAATCCAAGTTACATATTTTTTCTAAAATCTCATATGTTATTTGCATATGTTAATTTTGTGATGCAACTCCAGCTTTATCTTCTCAAAAACATAGTGTACTTTAAATATGTTCTTTTGCCAATGTTTTGGGTTAAAAGAATTTGAATATATATATATATATATATATTATACTTGTTATATATGTTTATATCATGTTATAAAATTGTAGCTCCAGTTGATAATATACCTTATGAGATATAGTACACAAATCACATGCCACTTTTTGTAACGGCTTACATATCATTTTTTCTATATTTCCTGACCATTGATTTTGTTTTTTTAGATAAATTATTTTTTCAAAATTCTTTTTCATAGTTTTCTCAAAAAAAAGTGTACCCCTTACAATGTATTTGTTTTAGATCAAAACTTTCAAGTTAAGTTAAGTTAAGTAATTAATCTTTTCTTTCTTATAAATAAATTTAATGATAAATCTTTATGGTATATATTTCTTAGAAACTAAAGTTTCACTTCAATTTTATTTTCATGTTTAGATTTTTATAAATACAATTACATAATTTGTTTTTTTACTCCACCAAGCATTAAAATCTTACTTACATTCTAAAACTCATTAACCCATTCTAAATTTTGGGATATAATCATTTTTTGGTTATATTTTAATAATAACATTATTACTAAAACAAATTTATAGTATTATTTTTACTATTTTAAAATTTTCATTTATTTTACTTAATTTATTTTAGATAGTCATTATTTTATTATTTACTAAAATATTATATTATTGTTTATACTATTTTAAAATTTAATTAATTTAGTTAATTCGTTTTTATTTATTTTTACTATTATTAATTTTAAGTTATAAATATGTAATAAATGAATATTAAAAATAGTATTTTTTTTATGAAAAAAAAAAATTGATTAGGTGGATGCTGATGTGGAAGAAGGAGAAGTGAGCAAAGTTAACTTTATATATATATATATATATATATATATATATATATATATATATATATATAGTGTGAGATGATGATGAGATTTTAGTTTTGTGAGTTGGTTAAATTCTTGATTCGCAACTTTAGAATATAATGTAAATTCTTCTTCTTCTCCACTTCCTCTTTCTTCTTCTTGTTCTCTTCTCCATCCACTTCACTGTGGATATCCCACAGTTTTGCACTCACAATTTTGACACCTTCAAAGTGAAAAGAGATCTCTTTTCTCTACTTCCCTACCATCACTTAACCCAAACATGAAAAGGGTATCATCCTCGCTCACATTATCATGCTCATACCCAGGATAGAGCTCCTCCATAGCAAAATGACAGTTTGACCTCCATTCAAGCGTGCTTTGATAGTGGTTAAACCTCTTATCTTCAGGAGAGATATGAATCTTCAAGTTCTTAAAGAACTTCTAAGCTTTTTTAATAACCTCCTTCTTTGCTTTCTCATCAGGCTCTTTGGTTGATTCATCTTTCTTTGCCCTCACTTCCTATTCTTTCTTTGCTTCCTCCTCACTCACGACATCTTCCATTTCACTCACTACTTCATCTTCCTTCTTTGCTTCCTCATCATCCATCACTTCATCTTCTTTTGCACTCACCTCGTCTTCTTTCTTTGATTTGATGATGACCTTGGGAGAAAGAGAAGTCTTGACCTTGTGAGAAAGAGGATTTTTGTTCACCTTGTGAGAAAGAGAATTTTTGATGACTTTTTGGGAAAAAAAAAGTTTGGCATCATTCGATTGCTTAGAGTAAATGCTACCGAGAAAAGCCATGGAGCTAGGAAAAACTCAAAAAAACCGAAGAAGAAGAAGAAGACAAGAAGAAATGTTTGAAGATGACGAGAGTAATTAATGAAGAGCAACGAAGAGAGTGAAAAGACATATAACATGGTGAGAATGATGATGACTAAAATTGCTGAAGTATGATCAATTAATCACCAAAGAAGAAAGGAGAGAAAATTAGAAAAACCAAAGATCAAGTTTTTTTCTTCTGTCATTGTTCAAAATTTGTACGTACCCTTCTGATTTTTGGTCAAACACGTTAGATACCTCTATAACTTGACAATGCTATTCGTTTGCCCATACTGATCACAAACCACTTAACAAAGATTCTTTGCAGAAACGTTATGTGAGGTGACAAGATGATGATGCAAAATGAATTAATGATGAGGTATGATTAGAAAGAAAAGAAGATTTAAAAACCAAGCTTTATTGAGTTATTCCTTTTGTCATTGTTCAAAATTTCAATCTTCATTGGGTTATACTAGTGAACCAATAATTCTGATCACAAAACCGCTTAATTATTATTATTACTAGGACTCAGATCCCTGCGATGTCGCGGGGGAAGTATTTTACAAAAAAAAATTAAATAAAATTTAAAATTATACATTATAAAATCATTAGAATGTAATAAAATAGTTTGAATACATAAACATTAAACATAAACTGTTACAAAAAACCACAACCATCAAAATGAAAATTTTATAACAAAAAATATTATGTAGAATAGACGCAACTTTGCAAAAAAATATTGTTTAAAGTATTATAAATATTTTTTAAAGTATTATAAATACATAAACGTTAAACATAAGGTTTTTTTAAAGAATTATGGTAAAGCTACAATTAAAAAAATTATTATGACAAAGTAATCCTAACTGAGAATATTGAACTAATGGTTGTAATGAGTAAATATAATTTTCTATTAAATAAATATAATTAAAAACAAAATAATACTCCCTCCGTTTCAATATATAAGATGTTTTGGCTTCTCTTTTTTGTTTCAAAATATAAGATGTTTTGTCATTTTTCATGAAAATTTTAATATATATTTAATCTGTAATCATTTATTTTACAGTCTTCTGTATGATTAGTTGAATTTTTTAAAAGTTAAATATATATGATACTTTTTAAAAGAAAAATAAATTATCTTAATGTTGGGCATAATTTTAATCATATAAATTATAATAGATAAATTGTATTATCTTTATGATATATTCTATAAAGAATAGAGAATTATGCATTCTATAGAACATTGAGTTAATACCGACCGTAACGGTAAACATTAAGTCAGTACCGGCCGTAATGGTAAGCATCAAGCCAATATGAGCCGTAACGACAAGCATCAAGCCAATATGGGCCGTAACGGCGAACATCGAGCCAATACGGACCGTAGTGGCAAACATCGAGCCGATACGGGCCAACACAATAATTAACGAGCCAGTACGGGCTGTAACAACGAACGACGAGTCAATACGGGCTGTAATTGGACTTTTTGACCGACTCTGATTTGCTACGACATTATCAAGAAAATATTTGACTCAATCTCGTGGAGAGAATATTCAGAACGACTTTATCTCATGATGAGGCGGTTACTCAAACCCAAATCCTATAAATAGGGAGCGATGTCGACATGATATGGGACGAAATGAAGAGCAGAACAAGAGACCTAAAACACAGCCATACGACTCAATTCCAAAGCATTGCTAGGGTTCCAAAATTGACTCGTTGTGTCTTAAACTCTTGTATTTGAGCTCGATAGTTTGATCAATAAAAAAGACTATTCAACATCTATTTCTTGTTTCCGTAGTCTCTAAAGTAATTGATTACTTTTGCCCAAACAATTGGCGCTAGAAGGAAGGGCTAGAGTAAACTACGTGAGATGACATAAAACGGAGGAGATACGACTAACAATTGATGCAAATGTCACCGCTCAGCTTGAAGTCCTGACTACTAAGCTGAACGAGGCAGTGCAGAAGCTATAACAGATCGAGGCAAACAACGCTAGGCTACTGGAGGAGAACTCTTCGCTCGTGACAGCAGGGAGAGTTTTTACCGAAGCAAGCTCTAGATATCACGGCGTGCAAGTGAATCGGATGCAAGACCTTAACTCAACGCCTAGAACCAATAATTGAACACCCACAACAGGAGACGAACGGTTAGAAACTCCTCATCAGGAAGAGAACGGCGGAGGAAACCCTGACACAAGGCAGGCACGTGAAAGCCTTATCCAAGAAGAAAATTTGGATCAACAAGGAGTTGTCAACACACCGCGCATGACAGGAATCGAGCATTGACAATTCGCCCACTTGGAAGCAATGTTCAACAAACGGTTTGGAGAGATGGAAGGGATGATCGAACGACTACCAGGTGTAGCTCAGCCAATCTGGAAGAGCAACTTACATTCGTATGCTAACACACCGTTCTCTGATGAGATCGCACTCACTGAGATGCCGAGAAAATTCGTGCTACCAACAATGAAGATGTATCATGGATCATCCAACCCAGATAACCACATAGCACAATACAAACAACGAATATTCACGACGGCCATTCAAAGAGAATATCAAGAAGCTACCATGTGCAAAGGATTTGGCTCATGCCTTACGGGCGCTTCAGTGGTTTATCAACTTGCCAAACGGCTCAATAAATTCATTTGCATCATTAACAGATCTTTTTGTTGAACAATTTGCAAGCAGCATGAATCTCGAAAAGACAGCAGATGACCTTTATGAGGTGCGACAGAAGAGAGATGAATCAATATGTGCCTATGTGGGATGATTCAACAAGGAGAAGCTGTCAATACCAAGTTGCAGCATGTCTACTGCCATATCAGCATTCAAGAGAGATTTACTCCCAGATGGCGACTTGTACAAAGAGCTAACCAAATATCAATGTAGAACGATGGAGGATGTACTCTCACATGCATGGGCACAAATAAAATGGGAAGAAAATACACCGTATCGACATCGACATTCGTCACATTTTGACTCTCGCGTAATGAGAAACGAAAGATCGACACGAGATGATAAACCTTACCAAAGACATCGAAGCGAATACAATAACGTCATAAGTAATGGTGAGGAAACTTATCAAACTTTAAACAAAACTGAAAGTGAGGAGCGCAAATCGTCAAAATGACAAAGACGTCAACGACGTCTCAAGTTTTTATGGCATGGTGATATCAGGTTATTGAAAGGTTTTATAAGTTATTATTCATGTTCGTTTTTAGTTCAAGTTTTACTTCTTTTACAACATTGATAGATTTTTGATATAAAATAACTAAGTTTTTAGCAACTCATTACCCATTATGAGAGTATACTTCGTCAACTTGGTAGCCATGTGCTGCTGACAAAACCAGTAGAAAAATGCTTACCCTTGGAGAACCAATGCTAACGAATCGACAGACTTGAAAAGTTTATGGATGCTTACCCATTGAGGAGCATTTTTCAATATGATAGTCGCTGCTAACCAATTGAGGAAGCAGACGCTAGCAAAATTTATGTGACGAATCACTGGATGCAAAAACTTGACAACGAAACACTCGTTAACAAGAATCTTATGGTGAGACACTTGATGCACAAATCTTCAAGACGTTCTCTACTAAAACTTAAAACTCATTTCATGAACATGGGCTATAAATCTTGTTGCAAGACAATAAAATCATGTCATTCGATGTGAAGCTTGTCAAGATACAAGATAAACATGACTTACAACGCAAGACATGGTCCTGAAGTTGTTCATATAGTAGTGAAGCCATTGATACACGAATACGTGAACGATAGGCTCGCTACGAAAATTGGGAAATCACCTAAAGGCGAAACACTCGCTGCACTTGCCTACTAGCGAGACGTCGCTAAGGCAATTTAACAAATTTGGTATCCACCTGATAGTCGGGACCAAACTTAGCAAACTTGACAGCAAAACACTTGCTAACAATAAATGAGCTATGAAACACTTTAATTGGGTCACGAACCCGGAACATGTCATGAGCATGGCATTAATGATTTGGCTGTGACAAAATTGTCAATGTATAGCCATTACAATTAATCCCCTGAAATTGGTTATGGCTGCACTATCGTTTCCCAACCAATGCGGAAACAATGTAAAGCCAATTCAAGAAATTGGTTATGGTGACTTTATCATTTTAGAACCAATGCGGAGTCAATGTAAAACCAATTCAAGAAATTGGTTATGGCTGCTTTGTCGTTTTAGAATCAATGTAGAGTCAATGTGTAGCCAATTCAAGAAATTGGCTAAGACCACATTGGCGTTTTAGAGCCAATCCAGGGATAAAGTGCGGCCAATTCAATAAAGTGGATATGGCCAAATGTCGACTTAAACCAACACTGAGTCAACCGTGTATCCGATTCAAAGAATTAGGGCTAAAGTGAAGTCAAGTTGTAGCCAATTCAAGTAATTTTGGTTACGCTAGCTTTATCATTTTAAAAGCCGATGTGAAGCCAATGTGATAATTGGCTAAGGCTAAATCGACGAATTGGACCCAATGTGGAACCAATGTGTATCCCATTTGCCAGTTCAAGTAACCTGTTTATGACAACTATACCGTTTTGGAGCCGATGTGAAGACAATTCACTAATTTGGATATGACAAAAGTGTCATTGTTGAGTCGATGTGGAACAAATTCATCTAATTGGCCATGACAAAAATTGTCAATATAGAGCAAATGCGGAAGCCAATTCATTAAATTGGCTATGACAAAATTGTCAATATAAAGCCAATGTGCAGTCAATTTGATAAACCGGTGATGACAAACATTGTCACAGGTCTTGCCATGGGATAAACATCGTCCCAAAGCTACAAAACTACAAGATCACGATGTGGATCACAGCCTCATTTATGGAAGGCAGTGAATTAATCAAGTGCGAGAAAATGGCTACATCTAAAGGTATGTCGTGACTTATACAAATATTTAGCTTTTATATTTACGGTTTATTAAAATGATACCATTTGTCTATACTACTCTCTAAATTCATACTAAGAAAATAGAGAGTGAGGGGCAAACTGTTGGGCATAATTTTAATCATATAAATTATAATAGATAATTTATATTATATTTATGATATATTCAATAAAGAATAGAGAATTATGCATTTTCTAGAACATTGAGTTAATACCGAGCGTAACGGTAAACATTGAGTCAATACCGGCCGTAACGGTAAGCATCAAGCCAATATGGACCGTAACGACAAGCATCAAGCCAATATGGGCCGTAACGGCGAACATCAAGCCAATACGGATTGTAATGGCAAGCATCAAGCCGATACGGGCCGACACAATAATTAACGAGCCAATACGGGCTGTAACAACGAACGACGAGTCAATACAGGCTGTAATTGGACTTTTTGACCGACTCTGATTTGCTACGACATTATCAAGAATAAATTTGACTCAATCTCGTCGAGAGAATATTCAGAACGACCTTATCTCATGAAGAGGCGGTTACTCAAACCCAAATCCTATAAATAGGGAACGATATCGACATGATATGGGACGAAATAGAGAGCAGAACAAGAGACCTAAAACACAGCCACACGACTCAATTCCAAAGTATTGCTAGGGTTCCTAAATTGACTCGTTGTGCCTTAAACTCTTGTATTTGAGCTCGATACTTTGATCAATAAAAATGACTATTCGACATCTATTTCTTGTTTCCGTAGTCTCTAAAAAAGTCGGTTACTTTTGCCCAAACACTTAATATGTGTGCTTTTACCTTAAACATCCTATATTTTGAAACGGAAGAAGTATAAATTTTAAATATTAAAATAATGTTTAACAAAAAGTTATGATAAATAGATGCAATGCAACTATAAATTGTATATTAAGTTTTATTAAATTTCTATTTTGCTATAATTATTTCTAAAAGTTTAGTTAGATTATAGAATAACATTGAATATTAGATATTAATATTCAAATTATTTAGATTAAACATAATAACGGAAAATTTGTTTCAACGATTGATTTGTTAGTTATTGATGAAAAAAACAAATATATAGAAAGTTCAAAAGACATGACTATTTAAATAGACACACCTATTAGAACGAAAAGTTGTGATAAAAAAATGTTAATTAAATATAGTGAAAAGACACAACTCTGAAATGAACAGATACAACTGTTTGAGTTTTCAAAAAAATGATAAAACAATTTTCTTACAAAAAAATACTAAGCAAAGTCGCAACTGTTGTTCGTATTTATTCAGATTGTTATTTTTATTTTTAAATATTAAAATATTTTTTTAACAAAAAGTTACGCTAAAAATAGACGCAACTGTAAATTCTATATTAAGTTGTATTAAATTTCTCTATTGCTATAATCATTTCTAAAATTTTAGTTAGTTCATAAAATAACGTTGAATATTAGATATTTAATTATTTAGATTCAACATAAAATGGACTAAAAGACATGATTATTTAAATATACACACCTATTAGACCGAAAAGTTGTGATGAAAAGATATAAATAAAATATAGTGAAAGGACACAACTTTACAATAAACAGATACAATGGTTTGAATTAAAAAAAAATTATGAAAAGGTGGTACGAAAAATATCAAATGTTGTGTCTACACTTGATTTCACCTAATAACTAAAAGGACCCAACCTTTTTAAAAAAAAATAATAAATATAAATATAATAATAATAAATAAACTACAACTAGTGTTCCCATACCCATTAGCCGCCTAACCACAATCACAATCAACAGCTGAATAACAATACCAATATCCATTAAATATAAATAACCAATATTCATAACATAACTAATATCCGAATAACCAATCATCAGGAAACATGGAACCAGCAACCTAGTAATGTTTCTAATGACCCAACTCTAGCAACATAGCAATGCCAGACAACAACCAATCGAGTCCCTAGAACATCCTCCTCTTCATTGCCTTGATTCCACAATCACACTTTGCCTTTACCTGCACCACAAATACAAATTGAGATGCATGAGTATTTTACAAACACTCAGTGAGGCAATCCTCCCATCTACTGGGCTATACACTCCCGGAAACCCTAGTTTGTGTCAACCGACACCATGTCCAACACTCCCGAAAACCCTAGTTTGTGTCGACCGACACCTCCACATGGTGTCGATCGACACTCGCCAAAGTCTCGAGCCATCCTCGCGTTGGTGTCGACCGACACCCCAACTGGTGTCGACCGATACCGATGCCGAGCATCGATTTACTTCGATCAAAAACTCCGAATCTCGTCTCCAATCTTCTCCAATCCGCTCCATGCATTCCCAGAAGCCAAAACCCAGCCATAGCAGCCACAAAATACCAGAGAGAACTCAAAGAAAAAACCACATAAGCACCAAATCATAGAAAAACTAGAGATCTTGGCTTAGATAAGCCATGGTCATGCACTCATCTCTTTGCAGGAATTTTCTGACCAACAATGGATGAATCCACACTCCCAGCAAGCTTCCCACACGTTCCTAGCCTTGAATCCTCACTCCCACAGCAAGATCTCACCCACAAAGCCTTAAAATCTCACAAAAACTCCCAAAAACTCAAGAACAATATTTTCTTCTCTTTCTCTTTGTTTTCAGCGGCTAGACAACAACAAAACACGACCTAGGTCATTCTCCCACTTAAATATCACGGTTTAATGGTTTTCCTCAAACCAAACCGACCAAAAGTCGATAATTAAATTGAACTGGTCGAACCAGAAAACATAGGTGTCGACCGACACCACCAGTGGTGTCGATCAACACCCATCCCCGAAATGCACATTTTGGTTCGCGGATGTTACAATAACTCATATAAACTGCTTTTAAATAGAAGACATCTTTATTACCATATTGAGAAGTCAAATTCAAAAACTCACTATTTAATCTATCTAACTCTTGAAAAAAAAAACTAGAAGTATTTTCATGAAATTTTTATATTTAAAATTAACTAAAAGTTGTAAATTAGATTCGTCATTCCAAAAATCTTTTGTTAAATCAAGAATTGGAGGAATATTTTTACTTTTAAAAGAATGAATGTCAGAGAACAATTAAGAAAGTTGTAAAAAGTGTCGATAATGAAATTTTATATTATTTTGTGTCATGACAAAAAAATGAAAACAGTTCAAAAAGAAAAATATATCTAAATTTTAAAAGAGACGAATATTCGAATAAACACAACTCTACAATGAACAGTTACAACTTTACAAAAAACTGTTACAATGAATAATCGCAACTTTTTGTAAAACACACAATTTAATTTTTCTACAGATTTTAAAAAAATATATATTCAAAAGGTGGTTGAAAAACATAACTTTTGGTGGCATTTATTCGGATTGCTATTATATATAGACATTAGATTTTTATATTTAAAATTAACTAAAAGTTGTAAATTAGATTCATCATTCCAAAAATATTTTGTTAAATCAAGAATTGGAAGAGTTTCTTTACTTTTAAAATAATGAATGCTAGAGAATAATTTAGAAAGCTGTAAAAACTGTTGATATTAAAGTTTTATATTATTTTGTGCCATGGCAAAAAAATACAACTCTACAATAAACAGTTGCAATTTCAAAAGATACAAATATTCGAATAAACACAACTCTACAATGAACAGTTACAATTTCAAAAGATACGAATATTCGAATAAACACAACTCTACAATGAAAAGTTGCAATTCTACAAAAAAATCGTTACAATGAACAATCACAACTTTTTGTAAAACATACAATTTAAATTTTTTACATTATTTTTAAAAAAATTATTCAAAAGGTACGATTGAAAAAAGACAACTTTTGGTGGCATTTATTCGGATTGGGTTTAAATATATTGAAATGTCAAATCCAAAAACTCACTATGTAATCCATCTAAATCTTGTAAAAACACTCTAGGTATTTTCAATAAACTTTTATATTTAAAATGAACTAAAAGATGTAAATTAGATTCATCATTCCAAAAACCTTTTGTTAAATCAAGAATTAGAGGAATTTCTTGACTTTTAAAAGAACGAATGCTAGAAAATAATTTAGAAAAATGTATAAATCGTTGAGATTTAAATTTTAGTTGATTTTGTGTCATGGCAAAAAAATGAAAACAGTTCAATCAGACAAATATATAGATTTCGAAATATACGAATGTTCCAATCAACACAACTTTACAGTGAACCGTTGTAACTTTTCATAAATAACCGTTCTAATGATGCATCACGACTTTTCAAAAAATATCCAAAAGGTACGATTGAAAAAACACAACTGTTGGTCGCATTTATTCGGATTGCTATTATTATATAGATTTATATATTTATTTTTATAGAATAAGTTATGATTTAATTTTTTATACATTTTAAGATCTATATTAATATATTTTAGATGAACTATTGTACATTATGGTACAGTGACAACATCAAATCCATATATCTTTGGTTATGTGGATACCAATCAATTCAGGTGTCCATGACAACGTGTCCATATAGAAACATATTATCGAAGTAGGCACCATCAATTCAGAATATAAGTAATACCCATCAATTCACGTGTCCATGACAACATGTCCATATGGAAACATATTACCGATCGGGGTTATAGTGCAATTTGTGGATACAATATTTGTCCACATAGATAACTATTTGTGGGTACAATATTTGTCAAACTTATCCAAATGAATAACTATTTGTGGATACAATCTAAGTAATTGATAACACTCACACAACAAAACTCAAACCTTTTCCCAGATCGAACTAAAACTAATTCAATATTAAAAAGCTCACAAGACCACAATTAATCAGTAAAATCACAAAAAAACCCAAGAAACCCCAGATCGAATTTCATATAATCTAAAGTGATAAGGAAAGAAATCTAAAGATTTCACCTTCTCTGGATTTCCACCATTGTTGGAATAGTTTTTGAAAATTTTATAAAAGGAATGGGAGAGAGAAAGAGAGAGAAAAACAGAAACGAGTTTTTCTCTTTCAATGGATAAGCAAAACCAAAACAAGAAAGAAGAAGATGTATTGTTTGGTTGAATAATTGGGAGATAGTGAGTTGAATTTTTTTGTTGGTTGATAAATTGAAGGAATCATGGTTGAGTAAAAAGAAGATGTATTGTTTTCTCTTTCTATAATAAAAATGATGAATTGATTTTTTTTTAATTCTTATTTAATTAGAAGAGAGTTAGTTGGGATAAATTATCTCTTCATATAGTAAAAGTATAGGAATAGTAGAAAGTAGATGTAAATATTATTACTTTTATAGAAATAGTAGAAAGTGGATGTAAATATTATTACTTTGTATAAAAGTGGTTGTAGATGCAAAATTCTCTATATTTTTCTTATACTACCTCACAAGTCTCTAGAATTGCTCAATTGCATTTTAATCTTTTCAGACATTTGCATATCAAAAGCTCAAAAGGAAGTGTCCAAAACACTGACTTTATTACACAATCTGCAAAGCATTATTACTTGCACGCATAAACATTGTTTACCACTTCAACAACAAACATAAAACACACAAACTATGCACTCTTCTCTATACGATCATCATACGAAACATCCTCATATCTTACATCATTTTCTAAAATCTATCACCAAAACGATTTTTATTCAAATCTTACATCTTCCTCTGAAGAGTAATCAAATCAAGACTAGATCCATATTTCACATTCAATGCCTGAGCACACCAACCATGTCCATCATCAACCGTCGGCATCCTCACTTCAATGACAGGAACCACTGGACTCGATGATCCCGGCATCAACACAGCTGCAAAAACTCTCAAAGCATTTGAAGCATCGATGTCCATGCAAACATTGATCTCTGGAACACCTTTAGGTGCTGGTGGAATCCCAACGATCTTGAAATATCCAAGAAGATGATTCTGTTCAGCAGTCTTTCCTTCTCCTTCGTATATAATGATCAAAGCTTCCTTCTGGTTGTCCTGAACCGTAGTGAAGAAGAGGTCTTTCCGAGCTGGAACCATCGTGTTACGCGGAATCACGGGTATGAACTTGTTTCCGTTAGCTCTTACTCCAACTGCAAGAGCTGTCGCTTGTATGGTCAAGAGGTCTAAGCTCCCAAACGGATCATGTATACCTGAAGTCACCGCACCTTCCAATGCAGCTCCTCTAACCGCAGCTTCTAAAGGATTCACGCCTTTGTAAACCTCATCTTTCTTGCATACGTTCTTGATAATATTTCTCACTTTGGGGATGTAAGAACAGCCTCCAACCATTATCACATCGTCAATATCACTAACCTCGACTCTAGCATCTCGCAGACACTGCACAACAAGTCTCTGACACTCCTCAAATACATTCTTGTTCACTTCCTCAAACTCCACTCTATCAAGAACCTTGGAAATCTTGTTACCATTTCCCAAATCCACTTCAATCTGGACATCATCTTGATCCGTTAGCCTGTGAATAGCGTCCTGTGTCGCTACACGGAGCAACCCTGAAGCTTCTCCTCCTGGTGGCGCGATATGACGCATTGTGTTCTGCAAAATATCTTCTCCTCCAAAGGGGTTACCTGCCAAGGCTTTAACCTGTGAAACACCACCAGCAGTTGCAGTAACTGCAACATCACAGTAACCAGCACCCATATTAAATATAACCGCAAGCCTCTCGCTTCCACTTCCCATGTTATCATGCGTAGTCATCTGCTGCTGTTGCGCATATAGCAACGCGACTGCAGTTGGTTCAGGCATCAGACGAAGAACATGAAGTCCAGCCATAGCGCAAGCTCGTTCAATCCTTGTGAGCTGAAACCTAGAGAACGAAACAGGAACCGTGAGGACCACATTTCTCACAGGCCGTTTCAGCTGAGCTTCAGCCATCAGACGTAACTCCACAAGATAAATAGCTAAAACTTCCTCTGGAGTTGTGGATCTCCAAGCATTGTTAACCAAAGCTGCAATAAAAGGTCTGACACCAATGTCAAGAGTTTGAACCAAGAAAGGAAGGTTCTTGCTGGCGTGAACCACAGGATCAGTGTCTACACGACCGATGAGCCGCTTCATGTTGAAGATAGCTGCTCCGGTTAGCATTTCCTGCTCGTGTGCGAGCTGGTTGCTGACACCACCGGCAGGGACTTCGTCTTTGAAAGTGACGAATGATTTGATGAGTTTCTGGTTTCTTGTGTTCCTCAAGATGTGAACTTGAGAGCCGTTCCAAACAGCTATACTGCATTGTGAAGTACCAATATCGATTCCAACGGCGATTTCGGGTAATGAAGGAGATGATGATGATTTCTCCTCTCCAGTGTTTTCACTGTCTGATGCTACTGTGTATTCTTGTTCTGCCATTTCCTGCAACAAAATATATAGAAAAAAATACAGATTCAAAATTCAAGATTCAAGGGTCTGAACTCTGAACATAGACAATACGATATTTGAAATCAAGAAACTGGCAAGACCGGCTTAAAAGATTCAAGATTCATATTTTTCGAAAAAGAAAAAAAAAAAGATTCAAGATGCATCAAACACAATCAAAGATTTGTCCTTTTGATTAGCGGTTTTTTTTTTTTTTTTTCATTTCATCACTTAAGAATCGACATTCAAAAAAAAAACGAAGTATTAATTCCAACACAAACTAAAAATAATTGGCAAGTGTTCGTGGGATTAGCTCTCCTAGTATTCCGAAATTAAGAAATAAACTTGAATCAAACAAAATTATATACAATCACAAACACAGCGTAAAACCTAATGAAATTATGGAAGAACAAACAAAGGGTTATGCAAAAGAGGAGTCGGGAACAACAAACCTGAGTAAAGGAGAGAACTTTCACAAAAGGGTTTTGTTTGTAGCTGTTGCGGGTTTAGAAGAAATAGGATTCGTGAGTCAAAGAAAAAGACGGAGAGTGAAAAGAGAGGAAAGAGAAGAGAAGAAATAGAGAGAGTTTAGAAGGTGCGAGAGAGAGAGAGGAGATGTAATTTGTGATTTGCTCTCGTCTTCTAGAGTTTGCTAGAGAAACCTCGGTGCTTTTTTAGAAAAAAGAGGAGGGAGTTGATTATTTTGCCGACCCAAAAAAAAATAAAAAAACCAAAAAAAAAAAAAGGACACAACATACAGTATTAATCTAGTTTTGTTTTATTATTTTGTTCAAAGATGGGCCAGTTTCAAATAAACAATGTGGGTCGATTTAAGAGAAAGCAGATGGGTCTGTATCAGATTATTAGCCCAAACTCCGGATCAGAAATTATGATATTTGTTTTTGATTAGTTTGCAAAAATTCTTTACATTATTGATAATGAAATTAGTAAATCTATCAGTAGTGTGTTCAAAATTTATTAATTTGAATGATATATATCTAGTGGAAATGGAGAAGAAGATGTTACTTATACAGAAAATAGCAACAAAATTATTTATCCGTTATGATTTTCATTTAATTGTTTACATTATTTAACATAAACAGAACAAACGTTAATTTATAACACACTGTTTGATAGAAATATATTTCTTTAAATTTTTTTTTCAGCAAAAATGAATTATATTAATGAATATTGAAGGTCATTATACAAATAACTTGAAGCCAAGTTGGAGGTGTAACTCGTTCTCAATAGAAATTGTTAATCGTACAACCAAATTTAGCTAATACATGAGCAACTGTATTACCATCTGTGAGGCCCAATACTTGATGTCAAAAATGATGCTTTCAATTGATTGATCAAATAGTTTATCGTTCAGCATTTTTGTGAATGTATCATTGTCTCCTTCAAAGATAACTGATCGGAATCCTCTAATCCATGTTTGTTGAAGTGCTACTAAAAGAGCTTGTGCTTCTGCTTGTCGAGAAGATGATGTGTAGCCGATAATGGTAGATCCCCATCCTTGAGCGACTCCATGATGATCTCGGAGAATCCATCCACATTTTGTTTGATGTGTTATGGGATCAAAAGCTGCATCATAATTACATTTGATAAAACTGTTGGGTGGTGGTTTCCAAGATTTTCTACTTGTTTGAGTTCCAGCTTGATTTTGCTTTTCAGATGATTTTTGAACCAAATGATACCATTCTCGTATATATGATCGTGCTCGTACTATGATCGTATTTGGATTTTCTTGAGAACCTTCAAAGATGAAATTGTTTCTTATCTTCCATAAATGCCATAATATCCAGAAAGGAAGAAATTTAATGTTAGATGGCGTGTTACTATCACTATGAAATTTAAAGATGGATTCCAAAAGAGGTTCCATGTCTATAGTAGAATAGTATAGAAAGCCAGCCTGAATGTTTGACAGTTGCCATATGGAAGCAGCATAGGGGCACACAAATAAAATGTGTTCTATGGTTTCATCACTTTGAAAATACCTGGGACATATTGGATCTAAATTAATTCCTCTAGATGTTAGCCTTGTCAATGGTGGTAGGGCTTTCGAAATGGCCCTCCACAAGAAGTGTTTCAGTTTTGGCATAATATTTAGTCTCCAAATATTTTGTTTCAAGGTTATTGATTCATGAAGCCTTGGGGGTAGTATGTTTGGTTCGGTGGGATTGTGCATTGCTAACCAGTAACCCGATCTCACTGTATACTCACCTGTTTTTGTGTAATGCCAGATAATTTTGTCAGGAGGATCATTACGGGGTAGGTAAAGCTGGTTGATGTGTACTTGATCTTCCTTTGAGAAGTGTTCACTTATTTTATCTGTGTCCTAGTAACGGTATGGTCCGCGTGAAGCGATAAGGTCACCTAGGTGGGCAATGGTATCGATAGTTGTACTATGAACGGGCTTTGGTGGGTTCGTAATAGTGACATTGTCAAGGTTAAAACGGACAGAATCACCATCCCAATCTGATATCTGTAACCAAGTTTAATTAGTTTTAGTCCCTCTAGAATTGAAGCCCAGCCGTAAGATTGGTTTGCTCTCTGTTTCGCGTCAAGAATACAGTCATCTTTGTAATATCTTGCTTTAAAAATATGAGCAAATAGGGAATTTGGATGTTGAATTAGACGTCATGCTTGTTTTGCAAGTAAAGCATCATTGAATTTTGCCAAGTCTTTAAATCCTAAGCCTCCTTCTTTTTTAGAGTGTTGCAAGCTTTTCCATGCTATCCATGATATACCTCTGTCCTGATTTCCTTTCTCCCACCAAAATTTTTGTAATATTGATTCGATCTCAGAGAGGATTCCCATTGGCAGCTTGAACACAAGACTTTCAAAAAACTGGTAAAGCTAAAGCTACAGATTTAATTAAAATCTCTTTACCAGCCTGTGAAAGATATCGACCATGCCAAGAGGATGTTCTTTCCCGAACTTTGTCAGTTATATATTGAAACATCTCAGTTTTTCTTTTGTCAAACTGTTCTGGTAATCCTAAGTACTTACCTCCACCACCATGGTTTGGTATTTCAAGAATGGATTTTAACCTATTCTGAAGTTGTCCTGGTACTGGAGACCCGAATGTGATTAAAGATTTGCTGGTGTTTATTTTTTGACCGGAGTAGTATTCATAGACTTCAAAAGCTTCCTTGATTGCTCTGCAATTTCGTGCATTTGCTTGACAAAAATACAGAGAGTCATCCGCAAATTGTAAGTGTGTACGTACTCCATTTCCAATACGTACACCTCTGATATCTCCATCAGCCACTCTTGTTTTGATTAAATGGCTCACAAGTATGGTGATAAGGGATCACCCTGTCGTATACCTCTTTTTCGAACAATCATGCCATAGGGGGATCCATTTATGAGAACTGAGTAGCTTACTGATCGTACTAACACCATTATCCAATCTATCCATTTTTTTGAGAACCCAAATAGGTGCATTGTAACCTCTAAAAAATTCCACTCAACCCTGTCATAAGCTTTAGTAACATCGGTTTTAATTGCCATGTAATTTTGTGATACACGTTTTCTAGATTTTAGAGAGTGCATGACCTCATGTGCAATCATGATATTATTAGTAACTAATCTTCCTGGAATGAAGGCTGCTTGTGTATCAGAGACAATGGTGTTTAAATGTTTTTTGAGCCTGTTTACTAAACATTTGGAAATGATTTTGTATAGAACATTGCAAAGAGCAATAGGTCTATACTCTGTGAGAGATGTGGGTTCAGTGATCTTAGGGATTAAGCATATATTGGTATGGTTAATTCATGTTTTCATGTAAGATGTCTCAAAGAAATCTTTAACCTCTGCAGTTACATCATTACCAATGATATTCCAGTAATGTTTATAAAATCTGGCAGTCAGTCCGTCTGGTCCATGAGCTCGGTCATCACCAATGTATGATATAGTATCATATATTTCTTCATTTGTGAACTCTCGTGTTAGATCATCATTTATCTCTTGTGTGACAGTTGAGGGGAAATCGCCAAAATCAATGGGGGAAACCGGGATTCTACTAGATGTGTATACCTCAGAAAAGTATTTTTGAGCATGTTCTCCAATATCTTTATTTCCTTCATATACATTGTTTTGTAAATCATATAAACGGGAGATGTAGTTCTTGGCGTACCTAATTTTTGTGCTGGCATGAAAAAAGTTTGTATTACGATCTCCACAGTGTAACCAACGGTTTCTGCTTTTTGTGTGCTAGTAGCATTCTTCATCTTGGTAAGCTTAAGTTAATGCATCTTGTAGTCTTGATATGTGACGTCTGTGGCCTCTGTTTGTGCTTCCCATTGCCAAATTCAATTCTTTTTGCAAAGATTCTATTCGTTTTGCTGAGTTTATGTTGGCTCTGTGTTTTCCTTTTGACATTGAGCGTCGACAGGTAGTAATTTGATCACAGATGGTGTAATGGTTGTTTGTTTTACATGAGTTCCAGCCTCTTTCGACTATTCCGGCAAACTGTTTAATCTCTGTAAGTCTTTTATCAAAACAAAAGGTTTAGTTGGCATTTAATGAAGTGGCTTTATTGTTGTGAGAATTGGTTTGTGATCTGAACTATTAAATTCTAGGAATTAACCTCCAAATATACTTCTTTAGTATTTGCAAAATTAATCTCCAAATATTGGCATCCACTTAACTCATTTTATTTATTATATACGATAATATGAATTTTGTTTTTGTAAGACTCCAAATGAAGTTACGTGAACAACCATGACTCGTTTATTTGTACACAATGTTCCCTCAGCTAGGCTTTTTTGAGCCATCCATAATATATTGTTGTTGAAAAAAAAAACCCAAATGAAGGGAACAAATTGCATCATGATATGGACAGAAATAGCTATTAATTGTCATTCTTCTCTGGATTCAATCGTTTGTTTAAATAATTGTGTATTGATGATTAATCATATGAATAATGGAAACACAAAATAATATTAGTATCATGTTGGAATCTTTAGCAATATAATTAGATGAAGTTGTAGAAAATGTCCAACCAATAACGCAACACATTGGTGACATCTCTTGATGGGGGAAGTAGTGGTGATGATGTTAGGGAGAGGTCCACAGACAGCAACTATCAATTAATATTATAAGTAAAGTAAATATATTTTACTAGTTATAAATCAAACATTATCACTAGTAATGTCATATATTTTGTGTATGTGCTAAAAAAAGTTCACGATTCGTAATTTCTACTTTTTAGTAGATTCATCATGGCTTAAACTTTTTGTGTATGTGTTTGTAATACCAATGGATGCATGGTATTGTTCCTAATCTCCAAGACTCCAACCATCTGGTGTTAGGATGTGCAACACGTACAAACGAATCGAATTATGTTCTATCAACGCGTACTAGCCCCTACTATGACAAGATATTTATTGACTTTTGTCTGGAAAACACGTGTTTTGTGTGCAGAAACTTGGGCTAATGACATTAACATTTGAATTTCACCTAATAGCGATGTCGTTAAGAAATCAGCTAAAAGCTAAACATAATGATTGACATTTTCATATGAAACTTAATTCATTCGATATTATATTGCGTTCAAAGTAGAAACTATTGTAACGCGTATAGCATAACTTTTTATTGTGCTGGCACTGTTAATAATACATTTACAAAGACTTAAACACGTAAGGTTCTGAAAGTCTTAGAGATTAAGAAGTTTCTTTACATTGTTTACTCAAAGGATAGAAAGCGATCGCTACTGCAACACAAATCAGGATAGAAGTATATATATGATCCGATGTATTAAACATCAAATCATATTATATTATATAAGATAATGTAAATGGGTATAACCAGATAAAATAGACGAAAACGATTTGAACTATGAGTCAGCAGTCAGTATCCGTGATTAAAAAAAGATAGAGCAAAAACAAATATATAAGAAAAGACTTAGCTTTCCTATAAATACCCCTCGAACATCTCCATTTGCTTCACGGCTCCTATTATTGTTGTTGTTTGCTATTTTCCTCTCAAAATATTATTTTTCTTATACTTTATTCTTCTTAATCTCGTGTGTAATGGATTTCTCTCCGATCAACTGCCTCATTTTCGGTAAACCATTTTTATAATACGTTAATATCAAAATTTGTATAATGTAGTTAACTTAATTTGTTCTAATCCTTTTCTTTTTTGGTCTCTAATTATGTGATCAGACTTGGATGACACATTATACCCTCTGAAAACTGGATTGGCGCCAGCTGTCAAGAAAAATATTGATGGTAACTAAACCAACCAATAACAATTAGAATTAATGCTTTCTACGTTTTTTTTTAGAACATTCAGTTTAATTATTTGATTATATGGGCAGATTTTCTAGTGGAGAAATTTGGATTTCCAGAAAGTAAAGCTTCAAGTTTAAGAGTTGAGCTCTTCAAGACGTATGGAAGTACTCTTGCTGGTCTCAGGGTAATTTCACTTCTCCATTTTTCTATTTTCTAAAAAATTAGTTCATTGTATATATCATTGATCTTCTTATTGATTTACTATTTATTTCTTATAAATTTATAGGCGTTAGGTCATGATGTTCATCCTGATGAATACCACAGGTAATAATAATTCATCATCTTCAACAACTACTATATAATATTTTGATCTCAGGGAAACAAATTTTTTCTTTAATTTTTTTTTTTAAATATCATTTGTTGCATAATTTGTTTTGTAGTTTCGTGCATGGAAGATTACCATATGGTTCGATCGAACCAAACAGCAAGCTACGTAACCTTCTGAACAAAATCAAACAGAGGAAAATTGTAAGTTTCATTAATCTTTATTTATGTATCATGAATTAAATTATTTATTGTTTGCCAAAATGAATAAATTGATCATTGTGTTTTTTTTTTTTTTGTTCTCGTGTTTAGATTTTTACGAATTCGGACAGGAACCATGCGGTCACGGTTCTGAAGAAACTGGGGTTAGAAGATTGTTTTGAAGACATGATTTGTTTCGAGACAATGAACCCGAATTTATTCGGATCCGGATCAACAACAACACGACCCGATGAACACCCCGTTGTTCTTAAGCCTTCGTTGGCCGCTATGGATATTTGCATTCGTGTAGCCAACGTTGACCCTCGTCGAACAGTGTTTTTGGACGATAATATCCACAATATTACCGCGGGTAAATCTGTCGGGCTCCGCACAATCCTGGTAATTTTTTTTTTTTTATTTCATTCACATTAACGATATTTATATTTAAGTGAAAACTCATTTTTTTAAAAAACATTTGGTTAAAAAAAAGGTGGGGAGAACAGAGAAGACGAAAGATGCGGATTACGCGGTTGAGACGGTAACTGAGATAGCTACAGAAGTGCCGGAGATTTGGACGACGGCAAAAGCTAGTACGGGCGGATATGAAGCCGGGGGTGAGAGGATCAGACGAAGCAAGAGTGAGCTGGAGGGTATGACTTCAATCACAGCCGTTGGCGCGTGACGCGATGGAGTGAGAGCGAATGGTGCGGGCCTTTGGATCTTTTAACGTCTAGCGTGTTGGGTTTGTACAGATAGGCGTTAAAAAATGTTGATAAAATGGCATGTGAATAGAATAAATAATAGTGGTGGTGGAGAATATGCATCCCATGTGGACACTAATTGTGAATACGCAATCAGATATTATTATCATGTATGTTGACAAATGAAATGACAATGATTCCATCTGTTGTACATTTTTCTGTTTTAACCGAATTTAAGTTTTATATGAATTTTATAGATTATATCCAATTTATATCTTAGTTAGGTATTAAAAAAATTACCAAATCATAATTAATAAAAAAAGAATAATCCACAAATATTTCGGAAAACAAGTGTTTTTTTTTTTAATAAAAGCTTTTTTTTAATTTTTATATGACATAATCTCAGAAATAGTAATTTTACATCATGGCAAACTAATCTTAAATGATTTATATTTTAGAAAATAAAACACACATATATATATATTATAATGGTTATCAAATCAAAGAAATTAATTTCTATAAACTCTTTTTCTAAAGGCTTTTTATGTTTTCACTTATAATTATATGAGTTAAAATTTGCAAAGTAAACATAAGTAAAACATATTTAACACATAAATAAAACTATATTAATATTATCATAAACTAATCAAAAATTTGTTTTTATAAGCTCATTATCCTTTTTTAATCACCAAGCTCATTGCCCTTTTTAAATTTTTTATTTTATTTTTATTTTCTTATGAATAAAAATATTATATTATTACTTATGTATAAAAACATTAACATTACAATGATTAATACATTTTTTACCAGGTTAAACTGCTTAGACTGTTACTTTGAACTTTAACATTTATTTTTACTGGTTAGTATATTCATGCTAAATAGTTTTTTTAGAGGGAAATTCTTTCAAAACCATAAAAATAAGTTTTTTAAAAGACAAATGTTAAAATAAATATAATTAACTAACACACGTAAAATTAAGATAGTTTATTATTTTTTCCTAGTACAGTAAATCTCTATAAATTAATAATGTCAAGACCATGAAATTTAATTAATTTATAAGAGGCTTTAATTTATCCATAAATTAATAATTATAAATTAATAAAATAATTATTTCATTTTCATAATTTTGAAAAATTTCTATTACAAAATAAGATACCTTTGTTATTATTCATATTTTTATAGAATTTTGTTAATTTATAATCTTAGCTATCGTAATAGGATTGATGCTAATAGTTTACTTAAATAAAAAAATATGAAAATAATAAATGTTAGAAGTTTAGAGTTTAGAGGAAATTGTTGGTATTATCCTTCATGGTAATAAAGAAGTCAAAGAAGATATTGTGGTGCTTTTAGTACCAGTTAAATGTAGAAAAAAAAAAAAACAATTATCGCATTTAAGACTCTCCATAATTTTTGGATATGATTTGAGAATACAATACCAAAAGTTTTTAATACAATGAAAATTATTAGAGATAAGCTTCAACTAGAATGCAAATTCAAGAATAGACAAAAAACAAGAAAGACATATTTCACTAATTTTCTTAGATATATATATATATATATATATATATATATATATATATACTAGATAAGGATCTGCCCGATGTGCGTGTTTAAAGTTTTGTAAATAAAATTAAACTTAATAAAATTATATTAAAATATATTATAAAATATTTATAAATTTTCTTTTTGCTATAATACATTGATTTATATCCATATACAAATCTTTTATTTATGTTACCATTAAAAGTGTATTTTTTACACCTAGATATATTGTATGTTACAAATATATTATTTACCACCACATAGAAAATGTCTATATGAATAAATTAAGCTAACTATTATACGTCTCTTTACTTTCACTTTTGCATAGTTTTTTTAATCACTAAAATTGTTGGTTCAAAAAACATTTCGAATAAGAAATAAATAAAATACATCACAATAGTATATGACCAACCATGTAGAGAACCTCGGTTTTGCCCTCCTCTCTTATGTAAAGAATCTTGCGTCCAACCTCCTCCATCATAGAGAGAACTTTGGCTTCACCTCCCTCACTTGGGGAGATTACCTTGTGTCCAACCACCCATACCTTCATCCCTTGGAGAGATAACCGTGCGTCCAACCTCCTCCATCATAGAGAAAACCTCGGCTCTGCCCTTCTCCTTTGTGAGAGAATATGTTCATGTCTTTTAGCTATCTCAAAGTGGTTTGCTCCAACAACCAATGAAACTAAAAACCCTTTTCCAAAGTCACAAAATTTTTTGATAGTAACTAATGTTAAATTTCCCAATGTATTCGTAAAAGTTTCTTTGACACACCATGGTGTAACCTCTGTCTCCAAGCTCCCATGGATCTATCAACAACGATTTATGTTTTTTCAATCTATATATGTTTATTGTAAGCTTGTGTTTGATTAGCCTATATATCAAACCATTAGATTGTTGACTTTCTCCTCTTTATCTCCTTTTGAACGAATGGTGACAATTATGTTTGCACAAAGAAAAAGGTCTATGACCAACTAATCAAGGTTGAAAAATTAGAAGAAAATTAATTATACATAACTTAAAAAAATAGAAATTATAAGCATGGTAATATATAAATCTCAAATAATTCAAAGATGAAAATATAAAATAAATAAGACAATCTAAAACTACTACAACAAAATTTCAAATACAGTATTAGAAAAAGAAGATGCATATATTAATCTTCCATTTTTTTGGGTCAATATATTAATTTTACATATTCCAACCTGAAAAAGGAGAAAGTAGGAGTATATTTTAGTTAAAAAAATAAGAATATTTGTCTTCCAATAAAAAAGTTTCACCAATAGAACAAAGTTGAAAGCAATATTTTTGAATAAATTATTTAAATATGAGACATCTATATAGAAGTGAGTATTTACAAAATTCAGAATTAATAATTAACTGTATATTTTTTATTCCCTTTTTCTATTTCTTTTTGTAGAATTAATAACTTAAAATTAAAAATAAGTAAATAATATTATAATTTCGAATTTTGTTAAATATATATATATATATATGTAATCTCCTTATAATTATTTTAAAAAACTTGGTATTTTTATATATTCTGTAATTTTTGATAATTATCTTTTTACATTATTAATATTTCTAAAACAAAATATTTTATTTTTGTTGTAATCAAAATTCCTGCTGTTAAATATTAACTTTTACACATGTCAAAATCTAAGATTGTAACTTGACACATGTCAAAACTTGTTAATGACTAACTTTCAAAACTCAACTTTATATAATAAGATATATTTTGTTTATATCATTATTAATTTATGATATTGACGGGACCATATTTTTACATAAGATTTCCAAAAAATTATTATCTTATTATTTACTTGAACTGTGTCATTTTTTATACCGGCCTAACTTGAGACCGGATTTTTTATTAATTTATAGTGAATATTAATTTAAATAATATTAATTCAAAGAGGTTTTACTGTATTCGATTTTGGTAGAGAAAAAATTAATTTTTCTTTTGTATATAGACACATATATATACATTCATAACTATTTGTATATATATATTTCCAAAACTAGATTTCTTATTTAGTAAAAAAAATATTATGGTCTGATTGGTAACGGCTGTTACTTGTGGCTGTAGAGACTTTGACCTTAAAGAATTACTAGATTTTAATCCGCGTTACACTACATGCATAGAATTTTTTTTATTATATATATATATATTATGTTGTATTTTTTTATTAAATATTGGATATTTTGTATATATAGGAATAACTAAATTTCCGGCCGTTTGTGCGCCTAAATGTTTATATTATTTTTTTAACTCGCAATACACTTCATGACCATTTGTTTGTTATAGTTAGTTTGTTTTGTGTAGTGTTAGAGATTCTATTTTGATTTTTGATTATTATAACAAAAAATAAAAGATTTAAATACATAGTAAGTAATTTATACGCTGTGATTAATTCATATTTTTCCTAATGATTTAATTATTTTACACAATCTTAATTAAATCAGTTTGATTTTATATGTCAAATATTATAATATTAGTAGTGGACAAATAATAAAATGAAAATTTAATCCGTGTTAACAACAAATTTAATAATATTTTATTTATTCTAACATGTCTTTTTATAACTCATCTACTATATAACCTTATTATATAGTATTTTAAACTTTTGTAATTTTACATATTCGTAATATTTCAAAATTTTATTAAGTTTAGATATGTTAAATATAATATTTAAATAAATATGAATCAAAGTTCTTTCTTACGTTAAGAATCAGAGCTAATAGGTTTTGGAAAACAAAATGGAAATCAAATTGTTGTTTTCTTTGTTTGCAAAAGATTTGAAGATATAATATCTTTAAAACACAATAAAAGTTGTGATTAAATATATCATAGTTTCTGTTTCCATATTGATTGCTGTAATTGTTTTTAGTTGGAATAGAATATAAAGTATTTAAGAAACAAAATCTAAAGTAATGCTATTTTTAAAAATTTGTTAGGAATTAACTTTGTAAATAATTTTTTAAATAAGTACAAATAAAATGATAGAATCAAAATGTACTTAAAAAATGTATATATATAGATTGTAAAGATGGTGACGCTCCCCTTATTTGGTAACCTCTCTTTTAATCCGGTTTTGATTCTCACACAGTTTCATTTCCAATATAATTTAGCTGTTTATTTCATTATAATATATTGATCATAATATATATATATTTCATTATAATTTAAATGTTTATTTAATGCACTTAATGTAAATGGAGTATAGCTAAAATTCTTTAGTTTTATGTACAGTAATACTTTTCAATATTGATCATAAATGTCACGATCGATCTTATCCATTATTAACTTTGAAACTAGGCTTTATATAGTACAATACTAAGATTCATAAGGAAAGAGCCAATTTGTTTCTTTGTATAACCGAACAAGATTCCACCATGAATGAGATGACAGCGAGGGAGACGGCACCGGAAATGGTTACAACCACGACAAAGGAAACAGAATTGATAGAGAAGTCGAGGGAAGTGTATGATGAAGAAGAAAAGGGGGAGAAAATACTCCCTCGACAGAAGCATGTAGCAGTTCTCGAAGCCAAATCTCTTCCCGGCATCATCAGTGCTTACCTCAAGTATCTTACTTTGTTTAATCTTAAGACGTCCATTTTTCTTTCTGAAGCTTTTGTTAATAATCATGTTGTTACTACTTGCTAGTGTTTTTTTCTAAGGTGGTCAAGTAATTAAGTTCGTTCGTTACCGTTGACTTTCTCTAGACTATATGCTTGTTTGGAAATTTTTACAGTTATCCCGACGCTGCAGAAAAAGATGTAAAAAAATGGGAAAGATCATATCAGAAGCTGTCTCCTGCACATAAGGTAAATCTTTGTTTCTAGTCTCGTACATGTACATAGCTGTTAAGCGATCACCAAAATGATTTCATTTTCAATTTCATGTCAATTTTTTTTTACTTGTCCTGCAGGCATTGTTACCTCATTACCCTATGAAGTTCCAGAATTTACGAAGGTGTAAATCCAGTAGATATTTCACTATCATCTTGTAGTTTTAGATAAAAGTATCACAGGCTCGCTTGTGCTTGTCACAGATATCTTAAGTTGAGTGTATATTTAGTCTTGTTTGAAATTTTAGTTAGTATATTGTTGGATTTTTTTTTCTTGCAGGTGTATATCGACGAATTCACATTTCATATTGAATATGCTTCAGGTTAGTTTCTGACATTTCTTCTTCATGCCACAACTCAAGTCATGTAATGATGTAATTTTATAATTTACTTGGCAGGCTTTTGACCCTTCTCTAGACTTGAGTAAACACATGGGCAAGGGAAAAACAGGAGTACTGTCTATCGAGGTCAGATCACAGACATAGAAAGTTTTGTCCTATGTTTCATTTACAAACTTAAATTTCTTTTATATATGCAGGAGCTTCAAAGGACAGAAGTTTATGATCACTCTCTCAAGAATCACTCTGTAGACACAAGAATCAATAATAAGACATGTGAATTTGATGGAAGCCAGTTAAATCATGATCATGTCAGTGTCATACCAACTGACCATATATATATGCTTTTATATACCTCAGTTCCTTCCAGGAAACGGTTTGACTATTTTTAACAGTGCGTTTTAGTTTATAATGTTACTCTTTTATTTCTTAGGTATCATTTTCATCTCATGATTTGTTGGATTCGTCGTTACAGACACATGTTCCTCTGGTTGATGTAGATAAGGTATGCTTTTTCACTTAACTATTTGGCTGATGAATGATAGAGTTGACACTTGACACGCACACCAGTACAACTGCATATGCATATGTTTGTTGTGTGCATTGCTCACCAATCAATCTATTACTTGTATAAATGTGCATGATATTGTTGAATTCTGACACAGGTTCGTTGGGTACTAAGGAATATAGTTCGAGACTGGGGAGCAGAGGTAACCATATATTTGTTTGTCACATTCTTTCTTGAAAACCAAATCACAACTTTACCCTTAACCTGTTGGTGTATATTTTATTTAACTTACAGGGTCAGACCACACGAGATGAATGCTACAAGCCTATCCTTGAAGAGCTTGATTCCTTGTTTCCTGATCGTCAGAAGGACAGGTACACGGTGTTACTGTTATTTTTTCCTGACTTATGAGTCTCTGACGACCTCTCATCAGCGCATTCTGAGTATGTAGAGAAAAGCAAAATTCTCAAAAATGTTAGAAACTTGACTAAAGAGAGAGACAGACTAATAGGAAAATGGTTTTCTTTTGGCTTTTGAGAACTAGTAACAAGCATGATTAAGCATTTTAGTACCTTCTGGATTCACTCTGTTTACACAGTTAATTAATATATGATTTGCAGCACTCCTCCTGCCTGTTTAGTCCCTGGTGCTGGACTTGGACGTCTCGCCCTTGAAATTTCTTGTCTAGGCATGCAAGGAAGAATCAAAAGTTTATTTTTTTCCTTTTTTTTTTTTTTTGTAGCTTTGATGACAATGAGGAATGTAACAAGTCTTGTACATTGGAAACAGGTTTCAGAAGCGTAGGAAATGAGTTTTCATATTACATGATGATATGCTCAAGTTTTATTCTTAATTAGTAAGATTTTCTTACTTTCTTGATCAAGTTCTATTAACTGCCTCAGTTTCTTTCTTTTAGTTCCAGTTTTTGAGTATTGCTCTGTTTGTTTGTTTTCTCATGATCAGTACACAAGTGCCTGATGAGTGGACAGTATACCCCTGGATATACACCAACTGCAATTCTCTCTCGGAAAATGATCAACTACGTCCCATCTCTTTTCCTAATATTCATCCTGCTAGGCATGTGCTACCGAATCGCAGAGAAACTGGTCTATTTATTAAGTAATTTGTATTGGTAACCTTGTTTATTTCACTTTTAATGAAAAAGTTTATGTAAAACTTATTATGTGAGCAGTGCAGGAGTAACAGAAGGTTTCTCTATGTGTTGTGGCGATTTTCTTGAAGTGTTCAATGAATCAAGTCAAGCAGGTATGGAAACAGTGACTCTACTTGCTTTTTGATATTAAGCCAACATGCTATATTTTGTTCATTCCAAATACGTTACACTCGTACACTTGTAATGTAACCAGAATCAATGAATTTTCAGGGATGTGGGATGCAGTTGTGACTTGTTTTTTCATCGATACGACTCGTAATATGATCGAGTACATCGAAACGATATCCAAAGTCGTAAAGGATGGAGGAGTAATTTCTTCTTAAATTACCCCTCTTTCTCAAAGCATTTGATCTTTCATTGCTTTTGACTGTCTATATTGATTTTTTCCATCAGGTTTGGATAAATTTAGGACCTCTGTGTTATCACTTTGCGGACATACCTGGCCTGGAAAATGTAATAAGCTTTTGGACTTTACCCACAATCTTGTTATGAAGTATGACATCACAATATAATATATATATATATATATATATATTTTTTTTTTTTTTTTAGTGAATTAATACTTAGGAAATGTCGATCGAGCTAAGTTTGGAGGATGTAAAGAGAGTTGCTTCGCATTATGGGTTTGAGATTGAGGTATAATAACATTATCTTCTAATAAATATAACGTGACATGTTATTCTTCTATACTTAGTGCTTGTTCTAACATTTGCAGAAAGAAAGAACGATTGACACAACGTACTGTGCAAATCCCCGGTCTATGCAAAAGGTCAGGATTTTTGATATATCTCTAGTCTCTCTAAGCTCAAACTAATTGTATGTTTCTATAATTGGTTTATTGGATCAAAAGGTGGATTATTTGTGTTGTTGTGTGTGTGTTGCAGAACCGCTACTATTCTGTCTTCTGGAGAATGAGGAAGAAGAAGTGTGCTATTTAACAACTTAAACCAAACATCCCTATAAACCCAACATATTCCTTCCGTTCTGGAGTTGTTTTTGTGTTGCACTTTGATATATTTATTATGAATTTACAATCCGATCTCAAAACACGTAATATTTCCTGTGTTGTAAACTAAATAAACTGTGTTCTCGTTTATTGAACAATAAAAAAACTTTGTACTCCGACTTGTTCGTTATCCTTTTGGGGCTTTTGCCAGCCTTTGGCTAGGCCACTCACTAGAACACTACTCAGTAATCAGAAATCAAGATTCGTAACCGTTGCTGAAGCAAATCAGAAACAATTTAGCGTTTAAATTAATACGTACTATTTATTTGTCCAACAGACGTTTTAAAAAAATTTCTGTAAGCCACACAAAATGGGCTAAGGCTAGGCCCATTAAGGAATGAAAAGAAACCGTTTCATCGTATAAGACAGACGATGACCAAACTCCAAAACAAAAGAGCCACCATGTCGGAGACGGAGACGGCGCCGGCACCGGCACCGGCACCGGAAATAGTCGCAGATATGGCAACGGGAACGGAGACCCGGAGAGAAGTGGATCATGAAGAGGAGGAGAAAATACGGCGTCAGAAGAAGCTTGAAGAAGCTCTCGAAGCCCAATCTCTCCGCCGCATTATCAGTGCTTACCTCAAGTACATATATATATTTATTTTTCTCTCATCCTCTATTCGGCTTTTACATCGTTTCATACGTGTTACCTGAATTGGCAAATATGTTCATGGAGAATTGTCTGATTGATTTGAATTTCGAATCACAATTCTGGATTGGTACTGTGTTCTTGATTTTTTATTATTATTTTAGGGTTTACTACTTTAGTAGTGGTGTTAAGTTATGGGAACTTGATTTTGGTTTGATGTTCATGCGTAAGTAAGAATACATCTTACTTTGATTCTTGAGAGAATACTTTTATTTTTGCTTTCTCTAGTGTAAGGTGAATGCTATTTGTATTTGTTATTACTTTTGATTTGTATTTGTTATTTGGTTACATAATCCGAGATTTTCTGATCAAGTTTTGAATTTCACGGTTCATTTGAAGTCTCTTGTAGAAGATGGACTTTGAATGTTGTTAGTTTTCTACTGGGGTCATTCTTGGTTGAATTCTGCGTTTTGTAATTGTTGGGCGGTCTAGGTTTAAAAGGTTCTGCATCATTTACTTTCCTTGTGTTTGGAAATGTTTACAGTTATCCCGAGGCTTCAGAAGAGGATCTGAAAAGATGGGAAAGATCATATCGGAAGCTGTCTCCTGCACACAAGGTAATTTTTTGTTGCTTGCTTTCTAGCCTTGAGGAAATGTGATATATGATTATTAGAGAGATAGTAGTAGCATGTTTCTACTAAAAATGTTTTTAAATGTGGTTTCCCATAGTTGCGTCTAGAGGAAAGTGGAAGTTCTTGTTTCTGTTCAGTTTGTTCTTTGTTGTGTTACCAAATTGATATTATTGTTAATGATCTATCTATGTAGCATAATTTACACTATGAAAATGCTTACGATGCATAGCGGTTAAGAGATCACCAAATGATTTCAATTCAAGTTGATATTTTTTGTTTGCTTATAATTGTAAACTTATAATAGAACTAACGAAATTCAGTGATGCCTTTTTTCCTGTCCAGGCATTGGTACCCCATTTCCCTAAGAAGCTTCAACGATTAAGAGAGTAAACTCTATAACCAGTAGATGTTTCTTTTTTCTTATAGTTCCTTCAAACTTCGCTTATGATTAGTTGCTTCTTGAAGATTCCTGATGCTGCTAAACGTTTTTATTAACTTTTGTAGTTAAAAGTGATATTTTTGTTACAATAATGATATGCCCTGGAGAGATTGAGGTTAGGGACAGTCTAAACGTGTAACAAGAAAGTCCTTGGTGTTGGCATTACTGCATTTCATCCTTTCATGTTTTCAACACTGTTTTACATATATCTACTACTACTCTCTGAAAGTTGGACTAGTTAAGTATTGATTTCCTAAATTTTATGATTTTCGTGGCTCTTATAAGTTATAATTCTTCTTTCTCATGCTTGCATACTAAACTCGATACTATATCAGATTGAACTTGACTTATTTGTATCATGTATGTGTTTGTTCCAGATATCATAAACATAGTCTTGTCTTAAAGGTTAGTAAGTTGTTGGAATTTGTTGTTGCAGGTGTATATCGGCGAATTCACTTTTCATATATAATATGCTTCAGGTCAGTTGCAGACATTTCTTCTTCTAATTCCCTTGGTGTTTCAATTACTTCATGCTACTTTTTTGGTTTATGATTCGTAATTTTAACCGGAAATGCTTGATATGCTAGAAAATCTACAATTTATGTCATGTAATATAATGAAATTCATAATTACTTGGCAGGATTTTGAGCCACCTATAGATTTGAGTCAGGAACTTGATGATTGTGAAGACTCAAATTTAGAATGTGCTCCACATGAGAAATATACTCTAGATGAAAGGCACGACTCTTCTTGCCAGCCGGCCTTGACCAATAGTTGTACATATCAGGAGGAAAGCAAACACATTCGTGAGCCAATAGCAGGAGTGTCTATTGAGGTCAGATCAAGTCATTGGAACTTTACTCTTTTCATTTACAATCTTTAAATTAATTTGTATTAATGCAGGAGCTTGAAGGGAAGGAAGCTCATGATCATTCTCCCAAGGATCACTCTGCAGACACAAAAATCAATAATAGGACATGTGAATGTGATGGAGGCCAGTTAAATCATGACCATAGCAGTGTAATGCGAACTCATATACTCTTATACCTCAGTTCCTTCCCGAAAACGTGTTGACGATCATTAGCATTCCCCAGATTCTTTAGTTATTGTATCAGTTATAGTAGATCTTTAAAGAATCACATGAATATTTTCCTGATATTCTTGATCATATGAATTTTACCTGGTAGTCTATATTCAGACAGCGTTCTACTGTCAAGCATAGGCTTTGTTGTGTATAATTTTGGATCATACTTTATGACTATAAAATTTTCATAATTCATCTGTTTTTGTTTTCTAATTCTTATGGTCCTCTTTTCTTTCTTAGGTATCATTTTCATCCCATTATTGGCAGGATTCATCGATACAGACACATGTTCCTCTAGTTGATGTAGATAAGGTATGCTTTTTCACTTTTTCTTTGGCTGATGATATTTGCTTTTCTCACTCCTAGATAGTTAATAATTGTATAAGAGCTCTGGTAGTGTGAGATAATATTGTAAGGCATCCTGTTAAAATCTATTCTCAATCTCTATAAGTTCCATTAGGCAGTTTGGAAACATGGGGGTTTCGGTTTCCTCATGTAAATTTGCATTTGAAGATGAGCATAAATACACCTTCTTACACGTTTGCATGCACATGATAGAGGTGACATGTATGCCAGTACAATTGCATATGTTTGTTGCGTTGTTGTGTGTATTTCTCACCAATCTATACTTTAAAATTTTAATGATTTTGTTGTTTTCTAACACAGGTTCGTTGTATAATAAGAAATATAGTTCGAGACTGGGCAGCAGAGGTAGACATACTTTTGTTTGTCATTTGATTCTGACAATGATTACTCAGATTATTAAGTTTTGTGGTATATTCTTTTTACTTACAGGGTCAGAGAGAACGAGATCAATGTTACAAGCCTATCCTTGAAGAGCTTGATTCCTTGTTTCCTAATCGTCAGAAGGAGAGGTACACAGCGTTACAGCTATTTGTTCCTGACTTTTGAGTCTCTGACATCATATCAATGCATTCTGAGTTTGTGGAAAAAGTAATTTTGTCTTTACTATTCAATATCCAAATCTGGTGGCTTGTTGTCTGATCCACAAAATCCCGTTATAGAGACTTTACTAAAGAGACAGGACCAACTGAATAATTTGATTGAGCATTTATAGTACCTGCTACATTCACTCTGCTTACAAAGTTAACTATATGATTTGCAGCTCCCCTCCTGCCTGTTTAGTCCCTGGTGCTGGACTTGGACGTCTGGCCCTTGAAATTTCTTGTCTAGGTATGCAATGCAGACGTAATTTTTTTGTAGACTTGATGATAATAAAGAATGTAACAATTATCTACACTTGAGCAGGTTTCATTAGCCAAGGAAATGAATTTTCATACTACATGATGATATGCTCAAGTTTTATTCTGAATTAGTAAGAGTTTCTTAACTTTTTATATTCCTTATATTTTTCTTGTCCATCTCAAAGAGAGGCGTCCATCATATCTTGGTCATCCCCAATTCACATGTTTTGTTATGTTCACATCAGCCAGCCTCTAAATTTCAAACTGTTTTTGTAATTTGCTTTTGGAGAGTCCACAGTATAGTTTCTTCTGAGATGTATCTCTAAATTTAGTTAAGGTAATTTCTTACTTTTGGTCCAGTTTTGTGTTTTGCTCAGCTTGTTTTTTTATTTGTTTTCGTTAGTACACGAGACGCTGGTGAGTGGACAATATACCCCTGGATACACAGCAACTGCAATTCTCTCTCGGACAATGATCAACTGCGTCCTATTGCTATTCCTGATATTCATCCTGCAAGGTAACCACAGAACTGGTCTATGGTTTTTGGAATGTGTTAGTAGTTTTAGGTATAAAGACTTATCTATAGTCCTTGAAAGGGATTAAGCAACTTGTATTGGTGATTTTATGTAGCTACAATCGTTTATCACTTTACTAAGAAGGTTTATGTCAACTTTTTGTGAGCAGTGCAGGAATAACAGAAGGTTTCTCTATGTGTGGTGGTGATTTTGTTGAAGTATACAATGAGTCAAGTCATGCAGGTAAGAAATGGTGGCTACTTGCTTGTAATTTAAGCCAATAGACCATTCATTTGTGAATTTGTAACCGTTAATACTGAATTTCAGGAATGTGGGATGCAGTTGTTACTTGTTTTTTCATTGACACTGCTCATAACGTCATTGAGTACATTGAAACCATATCCAAGATCTTAAAAGACGGAGGGGTAATATACCTGTCGCACTCTTTTCCTTTCACCATTGATCTTTTTTCCTTCTCTTTTGATCTTTTTTATTGCTCCTGAGTCCTGACATATCTAAATTGATTTTCCATCAGGTTTGGATAAATTTAGGACCACTGTTGTATCATTTTGCGGACACATATGGCCACGAAAATGTAAGCATTGGGCTTTCCCTACGATTTTGCCATAACTTTGATATCACATTATATTCCTTGTTTCTCCTTAGGAAATGTCAATCGAGCTAAGTTTGGAGGATGTAAAGAGGGTTGCTTCACATTATGGATTCGTGATAGAGGTAATAATCTACACTATGATAATGACATGTACCTAAAATTAAAAATCTCATTGTTATTCCACACTCAGTGCTTGTCCTAACATTTGCAGAAAGAAAGTACAATTGAAACAACTTATACTACAAATCCCCGGGCTATGATGCAGGTCAGATTTTTCATGTCCCTCTGGATTTGATCTTTGGATTTCCATCATCTGAATCTATATTTGGGTGGTTGATTTCGGATCAAAAGGTGGATTAGTTTGTGATGTTGTGTGCGTTTGTGTGTTGCAGAACCGATACTATACTGCCTTCTGGACAATGAGAAAGAAATGTGCAATAGCAACAACTTAACAAAACTTCATTCTGGACTTTTTGTTGCATCTGAGGGGTTTTTTTTTTTTGTTTGGTGAATTAGTGGTCCAATCTAAAAACTCGCTATTTGTTTTATTGTTATACTAAACTAATAAATTATGTTCTCGATTTATGAATAAAAAAAACATTTGTACTCAACTTCTCATTATCCATTTGCCAGCCTTTAGACTCGCTTACTTATGAACTCTCTCTAAACATGATTTGGAGGTTCAGATACTTTAATGACAGGGTCTAGCTTTTAACAAAATCGAATAAAGGGATCAAGGCCTAGTAATTCTTGTTTCGAAAACGCTCACCAATGTTT
Source organism: Camelina sativa (assembly GCF_000633955.1). NCBI lineage: Eukaryota > Viridiplantae > Streptophyta > Magnoliopsida > Brassicales > Brassicaceae > Camelina > Camelina sativa. Next base: position 9,970,760 of record NC_025689.1, on the reverse strand, counting down.
CGAAAACAAAACAAAACATAAAATTGGTCATCAAATCCAGGTGAAAAAGCTGGTTTAATTAGGGTTTTCTTGTTTGACCCAAAAAAAAAAATTAGAGCTTTCTTTTGTCTCCTTAAAATTCGGCCTCTCAGACCTATCTCTTTTTCAATTCCCCAATAAGAAGGGAGGAAGTAGGAACCTGAATATTATATAAAACACATACCCTCTCATTTGTTTCCTTTCAATTCTCTTCGTTCCTTGCGCAGAAAGCCAACATTTTTACTCTCTAGAGACTAGATAGAACTCGAATTCCTTCTAGGTATTTTTTGTTTTGTTTTTTTCTGTTCTATTTCTTTGAAAGAGTTGATCAAAATGGTGAAAAAGTATGATCTTATTGCTGCACTTATGAGTAATATTCCGGAGGAGATGATGCGAGAAGCTGTCGGAGAGAGGATGAACGTGAACCATACGGAATCACAAAGGAGTCCTGAAAAGGGAGAGGTAAGAATTTGTGGAGATGGGGTACTGAGGAAGAGGAGAAGTACAGAAGAACAATCATTTTCTTCTAGCACGGTGACAACACCATCAGCTACTTCCGTGGAGCCACTACTTCAAAACCCTAAATTTGATTCAGAGTCTTATCCCTCTTCTCGTCTTAGAGGTCGGCCCATGGTAAAACGCCCCATTAACGTGGAAGAGAAAATTCTTAGTGACGGATCATCTTCTTCAAGATCAACTACTTCCGTGGAGCCAGTACTACAAAACCCTAATTTTGATTCAGACTCTTCTCCCTCTTCTCGTCTTAGAGGTCGGCCCATGGTAAAACATCCCACTATCGTGGAAGAGGGAAGTCTTAGTGACGGATCATCTTCTTCTAGCACGGTGACAACACCATGGCTGCGTGTGATGATAAAAAAACAAAGATCATTTACTTCCGTGGAACCAGTGGTACCAGAACCTAATCTTGATTCAGATTCTTCTCGGTCTTCTTGCGTTAGAGGTTGGTCAAAAGGAAAACAACCCGTTGACATGGGAAAGAAAAGTCACAAGAAACGTAAGGTTGATCGTGGTTTAGATGTGGAACCCGAACAAATGATTCCACCGGAGTGGCTTTTAGACGTGATGAGGAGAGAAGAGAACGGCTATAATCCAAAGCTGATCTCAACAAGGAAACTGTTTGCGAGTGATCTCAACAAAAAGAAAGCACGCCTCTCAGTCCCTTTTCTGCAAGTGCACAATCCAGACTTTTTGACAGAGCAGGAGAGAATACACATACATGAAAATGCGGTGGAGCTTCGTGAGGAAGGTGTGAGTGTGGATTTGGTGGATCCTAAGATGAAAAAACATGCCCTTGATTTGAGGAAGTGGAAGATGAATGGAAACTAGTATTATACCTTTTGTAAAGCTTGGAACCATGTACTTGATGCTAATAAGTCGTTCGAGGTAAACGACGTCTATCCTCTCTGGTCTTTCCGATCTGGAAATGGAAAACTCTGTTTTGCTCTCGTCCCTTCTGATCAGGAGACAAGTTCCAGCCACGGAGGCGCTTCTACTTCGGGAGAATCTGGATGTGGAAACTTTCTTACTGGCGGTGATGGCGCTTCTACTTCCGGTGAATCTGGTAAGGTACAGTTACCGGTTTATCCTCCTTCGTTTCAAGCAAGAGATACAAACCACTCCAGCCAAGGTTTTCCAGGAGAGACCAGCTCTCGTTCTTCCTAATCGTACTCTGCTTATTGCTTAAGACACAAGTAAAAAGATTTTAGTTTTCAGGCAAATTGTGCATAGCTTTTTTTTTTCCTTTCAGTAGTGACATAGTGAGGTTTTGTCTCAGATGGTTTAGAATTCAAGCTATGGAAATTAGTTTGGTCATTATTTCTATCTTTGAATTGATGATGTTGTTTTAAATATGGCTTAGTTTCCTTGCGCCAATACGGGTCAAAGGTATCTTTGTCAACATGTTTTGTTGACATTTTCAAGCTCTTAATCTTAAAAGAAACATGCTACGTACTTTGATACTTTCTCAAGTTTGTTGACCCAATAAAAAGTTACTCACTTAATCACTATAAATAATCCCACACAAATTCTCCATTTTAATACAATCCGTCTTGAATGCCGCCGTACGTAGTGCTGTATTTTTTAAGGCCTCTTTAGTTCTTCTGTCCATATCTAGCAACGGACTAATCACATGCCCATTTCATCTCCAAACGTTGTTTGCAGAAAGGAAAACGGAGGGAAAAAAAAAACTAAAACACGTTGGCCAGTTTAGTTTCAATCAAACTATATATAACATCTATACTGCTATAGCTGTTGCCTCAAGATCATCTATGTAAAGAAGAAAATTAATCATCCAAGTGTTTGAAATAAAACGAGTATCGGATATGAACATTGGAGGGGTCTCTATGGTTTCCAAATAGACAGACATGAGTAAATGGAGATCATATCATCATTATCATCATATATACGGTTATATATGTGATCTTTAAAGGTTGTTTGCAGATGAATTTGTTATAGACGTAATGCTTTCAGATTTGACGTAATGCATACGCATACGCTTGTCCTGTGCATTGAGCTTATCATTTAACCATAACTTTTGGGTAAATTGGGAAATAGACATGGCTTTCTTAATACAATCTCTTGCGTTAGCGCGTTATATCATCTTCTTTTTATTTTTCTAGCTAGGTGCAATTATCATAGTATTACTTTTTGGGTACCTAAAGCAAATACGTGTGATATCCACACAACGCAAATACGTGACGAATATAAATTGCATTAACTACATTGGTCGGTTCACCAAATAACCAAACTTCTCTAACGCTGCTCCTCTTAACTTATCTGGAACTGGATTAGATACACTAATTAAATCACAGCTTGCGATTACTTTCTCATCTGATATGATAACCAATACTTAATTTCCTTTATAAGAAAAAAATTCCATGTGCACTCTCGAAAATAAAGTTTTCGGATATAATATTTTTATAACGGAAAGGAAAAAAGTTAGTTGTATAATTCTGAAAAGAAAATATTCTCAGAATAACCACATGTAGCTAGTATTCTGTCTACATTGTTAAGTTGTTTAATAGTCAACATTGTGACTTGTGAGGGTTAATTAGTTGTAATATTCTCTCTTTTTCTTAACATGTAAATATTCCCACAGAGAAAGAACTAAACTTTTTTGCTTTGAGATTAATTTATTTAACAAGTAAAGGAATAAAGGCATGCTAAATTTATCATTAATGTTGCATATTTTTATATAGAGATGATAACAAGATCAAAACCCATATTTCATGACATTAATATATAGTTTCTTGAGTCACAAAACTTTTCCAATAGTAATGATCCTAAACTCCATATCTGGATTACCTAAAGAGGTTTTTTTTTTTATAATTCTAAACTTTTTGGTAGGATATTAATTAACAAAAAAGAGTTTCTTAATAACAAAGAAGTGGAGCAAATTAAAATAGATCACAAGGAAATAACCAACTTGTTTTGTCTTGTTTTTATTTTGGCGCGAATATATATATATATGATTTGTTAAAAATCTAAGTCAATATACAGTATATGTCATTTTCACAAACCGTTTGATGACCCGATGCCGTATATGATATATGCAAAAGAAGCTTGCGTTCAATAAACATTACGGCCAAAATCTGAGCTACCACGAAACCATCCAAATTTTGACACGTTACCATCCACTACTAAATTTTTCTTTTTTGGTTTGACAATTATGCTGTCTTCATCACTTCCAACAAAACATTCTTCGGGAAAAACCAACTCAAAATCTAATTTTACAATTTTCCTATCGTTGTGGTATTATTATATTATTTTTATAATAAAATATAATACTTTTAAATAAAAAAAATATTCAGTTTTCTAAAATATTAAAATTAATATTATTATTCCTTGTATGGGTAGGTAAAATAATATAGTTATTCTTAAAATTATTTAATGATGATTTACATTAACTTTTTTTTAAAAGGATGCTTCGTACGTAGCCGTTTTCGTGCATCAGCGTTGATTCGGTGGGGTTGGAAGGAGACTTAGCAACCAAACTAATGCTATCTGACGGTCCTCTCACGCGGTTCTAACAAACCGACCTTCTAAATCATATCTCCCCTTACCTATATATACTTACACATGACTATATCTTCATTTACAAATATCATTCCATTCATATCATTTTCATACATATATCTCTTTTTACCTACGATTGTCCTCAAGCGCCTTTTCAAAGAGATTCTATACAATTTGTTCGAAGATGAGCCAATACAGCCAAAACCAATCAGCAGGTTTGTTTATACACGTCTTCTTTACAAATTAAGAATCATGTGTTATCAATCTCGCCGTAATCATATATAACTTTTAGAGATTTATGGTATAAAAACTAATGTGAAGTGATCTGTATAAATTATAGGAGCTTATCCTACGCCGCCAGTATCTACCGGTCCCTACGTGGCACCGCCACCTCTAGGTTACCCTACAAACGATACAAGTTATGTAACGGCGGCTCCGGTCGAGACAAAGTCCAAGGGTGATGGATTCTTCAAAGGCTGGTTAGTCTCTGATCTCTCTATCTCTCTCCTTTGAAAAACTTTGATTTTTTTTTTTTTTTTCAGTAACTGGCCCCGCTCGTTTGGTTAAATACCGAACCGGATCGGTTATTGTGTGTTGAAACTTTAAAATATTGAGAAATAATTTGTGTTCTTCTATTAATGCAGTCTTGCGGCCATGTGTTGCTGTTGTGTCCTCGACGCCTGCTTCTGAGCTCGGAGGAATTCGACGGTTTCTTTGATATTCGTGCAAATTAATTTATCATTATGTTTTGCTTAACTAGAATTATATATTTGGGATTTACTTAGTTTATCACATTTGGACTTCATATTTGTTGATTCAATTCTATATTACTCTTTGCTTTGTAATTGCGGAATTTCTTATCTTAATATATCAGTTTTTTTTTCTTTATAGTTATTACATCATATCATGCATAAACCATATGCTAGATTGACTTTATTACTGGTTAATTAGTCAACCTGGACTAGATATCAATATAACAAAGGAAGAATTACTAATTTGACCCAAATTGAGCAGTTAATTGCTAGATTAGCTCCTAAAATTTGAGGGTCAGTTGGGTTAGTTTCATACCAAAAATACCCTTTTTTGCTTTGTTAGGAAAAAAACAAAAGTCAATATTACCCTTTGTAAAAAATTCCTGCAATTTCGTTTTTTTTTCTTTTTTTAATAAAAGTCTGCCATACATGTAATGGCAGACTAATTTGCAAGTGGCAGATTTATTGTTGATGGCAGTTTTTTTTTTGTAGACTTATTTTAGATGGCAGATTAATTTGCAGAATTTGACGGCAGATTTGTTTTATATGGCAGATTTATTTGAAGTGTGTAACGACAGATTTTTCATGGACAGCAGATTTTCTTAACACGACAGACTTATATATAAAGTTATGACAGATTTTCATTGTTTTAGTCAAATTTCTAGAAATTTTGTGGCAGATTTTTTATGATTGTTGCAACAGTTTTATTTTTCCACTTAAAAAATCTGTCACATTACGACAGATTTATATACGTAAAAATAATTGCTAGTTTGACATCTAGTGGAGGCAGATTTTTTTTTAGTTATGACTGACTTTTGGATTGAAGGGAAAATCTGTTGTTTGATAACACATTTTCGAAAGTCTTTTTAAAATTGTTATATTGACCCACATGCACAATATATGTTGTGGCAGATTTTCTTATGTTATGACAGTTTTTTTTTTCTTACTAAAAAATCTGCTGCTTAATAACAGATTTATTATATATGAATACAATGATAACAGTTTTGTTTTTTGTTGATATAGTGACAGCAGATTTGTTATCTGTAATGACAAATCTATTATTTCGCATTTGATAACAGATTTTTTATAACAGATTTTTTACAGAGTAATGACAGATTTATTAGTGCCTTTGGTGACAGATTTTTTTTTAAGTTAAGCGACAGACTTTTGTAGCAGTTGCCATATATGGCGAGAATCTAGGGTTTACCCTTTTTTGCTCTTTTGTATCGTGCCTCCCCTCCCCTATATCGACTGAAATTTTTTTCTTTTTTTGGTTCATCTTATTTTTCCATAAATTCCTTCTTCCTCCTTTCCAATGTGGATTTAATCATGCTTTCTTCCTTTTGGGGTTCATAATCGACTTGTCTATTATTTTCCTTTTAAGGTGGTTTTTTTTTTTCATTTCCTCCTTCACGTTTTAGAGTAATTCACATTCAACCAAGAGAATATGAAGCAGGTGATTCTCGTTTGTGGTAATTGGATCTTTGACAACAATAAATGGTTGTTTGTTGTTGATAATGAAAGGGGTTCACGAATTCTACAATGTAACGATCAAAGCAGATTTGATGATTGCATTGGAATGGTTTATGAGGATTACAGGCTGGATAACAAGGTATTTGATGTTGTCTTGAGTTACAAGATCTCGAAGAGGTTATTGCAGGACTTACCCGGTGATACACCACCAGTTATTATTGATAATTCTCGTCAGTTGCACACTTTTCTGGGACAATTGGAAAGGGATACAGGTCGACTTTGTGTTGAAGTGAAGAAGAAAATACAGACTGATTTGAATCACATAGGTAAGAAACGAGGAAGAGATGAAAATGATCAGGTTGGAGAAGAGTATCTTGATATGGCCAGCGACACAAATGAAGAAGAGATGGATGAAGATGATAGTAGATTTGATTATTGTGATGATTCTGACGGAACAGATTCTGATGATGAGAATTTTACCCTGTATGGAATTCCACCAGAAGAAGAGGATCATAAATTGCCAATGAAGAAAAGGAGTTCATCTTTTTATATTGAAGAAAATAAGGAACCAGTTGATGTCTCAAAGGTAGACTTGTCTTCTGTGAATTTGGCTGTTGGGCAAATGTATGATACAAAGGAGCACCTAAAAACACGTTTGAAGATACTAACCTTGGTTCAAAGGTTTGATTATTATGTTTACAAATCGAGACCAACCTTATTGATTGTAAAGTGTTGGGTTAAAGGATGCAAGTGGAGGGTAACAGCTGCAACATTAAGACACTTTCCAAAGTTTGAGGTGCGTGTGTTTATTTCAGCACATACATGTTCAGTAACAGAGCGCTCTATGCGTGCCCGACAAGCAGATCATCATATTCTAGGAGAGTTGTACAAAGATTTTGTTGGTGGAGTTGGTCCCAAGGTACTGCCAATGCATGTTGCTGAAGCGTTGAATAAACGTTTTCATATCAAGGTATAATTTTTCTATTTATTTAGCATTATTTCGATTATTTTGTTTACCAGTAGTATTTTTCTGTTTTTTTCACAACAATGAAGAAAAAATATTTGTTGATGATAGATGGATTATTGGAAAGCATATCGAACGTTAAGGCATGCTCGCAAGTTGGTCAGGGGTAGTCCAGAGAGTGGTTATGAGCAGCTTCCTACATATTTGTATATGATAAAAAGGGCAAATCCTGGAACTTTTACACAGCTTGATGTTGATGAAGCTCAAAGATTTAAGTACTGTTTTCTAGCATTTGGTGCAAGCATACAGGGATTTCCGTTTTTGAGGAAAGTGGTTGTTGTGGATGGTACTTTTTTACAGGGAAAATACTTAGGGACACTACTGACAGCAACAGCTCAAGATGGCAATTTTCAGATTTTTCCTATTGCTTTCGCCGTGGTTGATACAGAGAATGATGAATCATGGGAATGGTTTTTCAAGCAACTCAGCTGTGTGATACTAGATGATGAAAGCCTTTCCATTATTTATGATAGGCATCAATCAATTGGGAAAGCTATTAAAAAGGTCTATCCGAAGTCTAGTAGGGGAATATGTACATACCATATGTACAAGAATATTTTGGTCCGGTTTAAAGGTCGAGCAGAATTCGCTTTGGTTAAAAAGGCGGCGAATGCTTTTAGACTTATCGACTTTCAAACCACATTTGATCAGATAGAAGCCATGAATCCAGCACTACATGAGTACCTCGTGAGGGCTGATGTGCGTATGTGGACTCGTGTACATTTCCCAGGTGATAGGTACAACTTGCTTACAAGCAACATTGCAGAATCAATGAATAAGGTCATGTCACATGCTAGGAGCTTTCCTATTGTACAACTGTTGGAAGAAATAAGGTCCATGATGACTAGGTGGTTTTCTGATAGAAGGACTGATGCATTGAAGATGACAACAAACTTGACTCGTGGTGTAGAGAAAATTTTCCAGGTCTGTTCGTTTCTATCCTTTCTTAGCAAGTGTGTATGTTATACAACTAAGTTTCTAATATAATGTCACAATTATTTTATAGGGTCGTGTGGACTATGCTAAGTTACTTACTGTCCAAGATATCGATGCACACCAAGTACAAGTAACAAGTGGAACATCTCTGCATGTTGTCAATTTGAAANTGGAAATTCATCTTGTGATGTCTGCTTCATCTCAACAATCCATGACTGCAACCAAAAATAACATGAGAAGAAGGAGGTAAGAAAATCGAGAAATGATATGTATAAGAAAAAAAAACAGAACATGAGAAGTTTGATATTAAGATGAGAACCGTATAAGTTTAAAACAAAAAAAAGAACATGAGAAGTAAAACATGATACGCTTTAACAAACACAACATGAGAAGTAAAAAAATAAACAGAACATGAGAAGTTAAAAAAAAACAGAACATGTGAAGTAAAAAAATAAACAGAACATAAGAAGTTTTAAAAAAACATAACATGTGAAGTTTAAAAAAAAAAAAACATGAGAAGGTTTAAAATAACAGAACATGAGAAGTTCTAACAAAACGGAAAATGAGAAGTTTGATATTAAGATGAGAACCGTATAAGTTTAAAA
>NC_025689.1:9959872-9961407 GCF_000633955.1 Camelina sativa | reverse complement strand
TGGAAATTCATCTTGTGATGTCTGCTTCATCTCAACAATCCATGACTGCAACCAAAAATAACATGAGAAGAAGGAGGTAAGAAAATCGAGAAATGATATGTATAAGAAAAAAAAACAGAACATGAGAAGTTTGATATTAAGATGAGAACCGTATAAGTTTAAAACAAAAAAAAGAACATGAGAAGTAAAACATGATACGCTTTAACAAACACAACATGAGAAGTAAAAAAATAAACAGAACATGAGAAGTTTAAAAAAAACAGAACATGTGAAGTAAAAAAATAAACAGAACATAAGAAGTTTTAAAAAAACATAACATGTGAAGTTTAAAAAAAAAAACATGAGAAGGTTTAAAATAACAGAACATGAGAAGTTCTAACAAAACGGAAAATGAGAAGTTTGATATTAAGATGAGAACCGTATAAGTTTAAAAAAAAAAAAAAAAGAAAGAAGTAAAACATGATACGCTTTAACAAATACAACATGAGAAGTAAAAAAATAAACAGAACATGAGAAGTTTTAAAAAAACAGAACATGTGAAGTTTTAAAAAACAGAACAAGATAAGTTTTAAAAAAATAGAACATGTGAAGTTTAAAAAAAACATAACATGAGAAGCTTTAAAAAAACAGAACATGAGAAGCTTTAAAAAAAACAGAACATGAGAAGCTTTAAAAATTCAGAACATGAGAAGCTTTTAAAAAACAGAACATGATAAGCTTTAAAAAACAGAACATGAGAAGCTTTAAAAAAACAGAACATGAGAAGTTTTAAAAATTCAGAATAAGATAAGCTTTAAAAAAACAGAACATGAGAAGCTTTAAAAAACAGAACATGAGAAGTAAAGGAAAATGTAACTTACAGGTGCTTTACTTGTTCCCTCATCATCGTTAATGGTGTGCGAAGTGGCATCATTCCGTACATCAGCTTCTTTTGGCTCTTTTCTTTCTTTCTCCAATGCTTTAATCCTCTCACCCATCTCCTCTTTGAACACCGTCATTTGTTTTTCAACGCATGTTTCAAATTTACTCTCCAAGACATCTATTCGACTGTTGAGTGTTTTGCCCAAGTCAGAAATAGTCTCATTCATTTTCTCAATCGCCCTCCAAATATCCAAAGAAATTGACGTGTCATCCTTACCATCCTACAATAACATGTTCATTATTATCATAATAGAGAAGACAAAAAATGTTAATCAATTACGGTAAAGAAAATGAAACCTTACCTCCATGTTGGTTACATTTTCTCCTTGTTCACATTTAGGATCACTATCTGTCCATCTTTTTTTCTTAGGATTGCACCCTCTGTTGTCATTCACCTTATCAGCTTCAGCTCTTCTTTTCTTCTTTTTTGAACTTATACCAACTGTCTTGCCACAACTCCAAGCATCTAGAGACAAACGGTTATGAATGAGATCTTTAATTAGCTCGTCTAGGTGTGGATCCGTATGCTCCTCTGAGTCAGACCATAGAGGATACATGTCTTCCTCTGAAACATGAATCATATGCCTAACACGAACCTACAAGCAATGAATAAA
>NC_025689.1:9955344-9959533 GCF_000633955.1 Camelina sativa | reverse complement strand
TCCACATAGGACCATCAAGGGTTGTTGGTATTTTCATTTCTTTCCAGAAATCATGGTGATCAACATCAAAGTTCTCTAAAGGGTCAAATGCATCACAATTTAACCTTGTTATCTCTGCAAACTCATTTAAAGAAAATCTAATTGGCCTATCACCGATCAAAGACCAAACCTCATGGATGTTGTTGATTCTCAGCTGATGTGTGAGTAGATAGTGAACTCTCTGCGCAGCCCATGTGTATTCCAATTCAGCAAACTTTATAAACACTCCAAGAGATGATTCCTTCAGTTTATCCCACACGTCCACACCTAATCCTTCTCTCAAAAATCCAATTTTTGACACAAAACAATTGTGGTTCATGCTTCTATGTTGGAGAGGTGATTTCCCTTCTTCATAAAGTAGAGGAGGATATTTGATGATATTGCTTGATGATTCCATTCCTAAAGATACAGAAAAAAAGCATATCAAATGATAGGAAAAGTAGCAAACAAGATGATAAATCCTAAATTTTGAAACAATCGATGAAACAAATCTGATATTTTGGTAACACAAAATTGTTACATACCAAAAGAAGGATCACGAGAGAGAGACAAGTCAAGGGATCAAAATTGAACAAATAGACACATACAAAACATATAAATTTAAGACCAATGCATGAACTAACTCAAGACCCAAAACAAAACAATGATAATCTAAGTACCAAAGAGGTTCGCTGGTTTGAAATTGTTAAAAAATATCAAACATATATGAATAAAACAATTTCAAAGCAAACACTAATGTAGTATTGAGAGATTGGTGCTTATATAAAATCATATTGATAATTGGAGAGAATATCTTACCCGATTTATGAAGCTACTAAGGATCAATACCCAAAACAAGAAGCACTAATGTGTTCCCTGAGCAACGATTCTGCTCCCTATTACCAAGAACAAAACATAATAACATTAAATCATTAGTAATCGGGACACATCTATCTTGTTAATGCTTTTGAAGTTCCACCAAAACTAGTAAATAGAAAGACCGACCAAAAAAATTCGGGTTTAGAAAGAATTGAAATCAAATCAGTAATTGTTCCTATTAAGGAAAAAAAACAATCCTCACCGCCGGACAGAATCGACAGCCACCGAAACAACTCTTGTTCTTAGTTCGCCGGCAGCTAACTCTGAAGTTCGCCGGTTGCGGAATCGACAGCCACCGTTTCTACTCTTGTTCTTACAATCGACCCGCCACCGAAACCACCGAAAACTACTCCCCGAAATCAACCAGCCACCGAAACCGAAAACCAACCACCTCCGATTCCGAGATTAATCACACACAGAGACCGAAAAATTTTACTTCTTCGCCGGCGGTACCAAAGGTTCTCTTTTGTTCTTGGTTGTAACGAAGAAGAAAGTCAAGAAATTGAATGTCTTTTTTTTTTTTGTNCTTTTTTTTTTGGTTATGTTTCAGTATTATTAGTTTTAGGGTATTTAGTATTTAATTCTATATTTTTTATTTCCAATTTCAATTTTTGTTGGCTTTTTGGTAATTTAAACATAACATTGTGTCAATCTAGTTTTCCTCTATAGGAGAATGTCAATCTAGCAATATTTTTCCATTTTTGTGTCAATCTGGTCTATTTTCACTATAATAAAACTATATATTAAGCCAAATTTAGAAACAGAGATTACAAACACTGACAAATACGATGTGTATATTCCGATAAACCCTAAAAGTGATCACTAACACAAAAATCGAAGGCAACTCCGAAAAAAGAGAAGGACGATTATGGTGTGTATGAAGCCAGATCAAGCTATTATCCTCTTGCAAAGACGATAGGCCTGTAAAATTAAAGGCGGTGATCGTTAGATCCTTCGCCTACGGACTTATTGTCTCGTTGCTGGATTGAAGAAATACCTAAGCAAAGTCATCCACAAACAGAGTCATATATATTTGTAACTTTTTGTTGTGAAAGATACTTAGTCAAACTTTTTTGTAAAAATATATACATGTGATTTTTTAAAACGGTTTGACCCGTTATCATACATGCAAAAAGATGCTTGCGAAGATACGTACGTTCAAATTGACACGTGAACAATAATTAATGTAGTCTTCAATCTTCATCATCACTTTCGACAAAAACCAACTCAAGTTAATTTTACAATTTTACTTCATCACTTTGAACAAGTTTACTATTTCTTCTTATTAATAAGATAATTTGTTTTAAAAATAACATGTAGAAAAATATATTCAGTACGAAATACTTTACAAGTTTCGAGATCACTAATTCAGATATAAAACATATTTTCATTTCTTTGTTATATACAAATAAATATAATTATCTAAATATTGAAATTAATATTATTCCTTCCTTGCATTGGTGAGTCCATCATCTATTTATTCTTGAATACTATATACTTCTAAGTTTAATTATACATAAATGAAAAAGGATCGATGCTTCCTTCGTGGCCGTTTTCGAGCGCCGTCGTTGGAATAGATATATCCGGAGACTTAGCAGTTAATGGTGATATCTGCCTCTCACGCGGTTCTACTAAAACGACCTTCTTTTCTCTTCCCTTACATGACTGACTATATATCTTCAATCTACTATACTTTAAAAATATCATACACCTCTCATCTCTACATACTATTTTCCTCTACATTTTTTTATAGAAAAATCATAATATTTTCGAAGATGACCCAATCCAGCCAAAACCAATCTGAAGGTATGTTTTTATCTCCTTTTTTTTTTTCCTAGCATCATGTCATGATATTGTCATGTGTCATCAATCTTTTCATCATACATCATATTTCTAGAATTTTTTTTTTTAATTGCTAAAAATATTTCTAGATTTTTACATATGGTGATAAAACTAATGTCAATTATATGTAGAATTAGGAGCTTATCCTTCCCCGCCAGTGTCTACCGGTCCCTACGTGGCACCACCACCGCTCGGTTATCCAACGAACTACACCAGTCATGCTACGGTGGCTAAAGTCGAGACAAAGTCTAAGGGTGATGAATTCTTGAAAAGCTGGTTAGTCTCTCTTTTTTTTTTCCAATCCTTTTAAGACCATTTGTTATAATGGCTCGACGTAACCGGTCCAGGGACCGCACGTTTGGTCAAATATTGAACCTGATGGGTTATTATGTATTGGAATTTAACATATTGGTAAAAAAAAAAAGTTCTTTTTTCTTTTCCTAACTGCAGTCTTGCGGCCATGTTGGCCTGTTGCGTCCTCGACGCATGCATCTTTTGAGCTTGGAGGAATTCGATCGTATATTTGATATTCATGCAATTCTCTCTTTTACTATTGTATTTTGCTTTTTTCCCAACTTATTTTGGATCGAGTAGCTTAATTATGAGTTTATGACATTGGGACCTCCTAGTTGGTTTGTTTATAATTAAGAACAATACGCCGGTTAAAAGACAGTGATCGTGATTCCTTCGACGACGGTAACCACTACTATGTTTCTGGATTTATATCGTTTAAATAGTTTTAGCTTTGAATTTTTATGCATGCTTAAATATGATTTAGTTTCTTGCGCCAGCACATGCACAGTCGAAGGTATTTGTGTCAACGTTGTTGCTGACATCTTCAAGCTCTTAATTTTGAAGAAACAATGCTATTTTCCCAATTTTGAACCAAAAAGAAGCTACAGTATTCAACAAATTAACCTTTATACCAATCCCACACAAATTCCAAACACAATAGTCTAGAATTGGGAATGAACCATGTAAAATATTCTTGTCCCTAATCTGAGGGGATGTAGGAACCTTTTAGTAATTAAAAAAAAAAAACTTAATACCATCCCACACAAATTCCAAACACAATAAAATCTGTCTTAAACGGCGTAGAGTTGTGTTTTTGAAGTAGATCATCGGCCACATTTATGAAGAGCCAAGCCCGTGAGTCCGTGACCCTTTCATATCCAAATTTTCGTTTTGGCAGAGAATAAATTTCGTATCCACCCATGCGAAACTGTCAACTGCGTCAAGTCAAAGTAATTTTGCAATCATCAACGCAAGAGCTTGCGCGGTACATCATGTTTTATTCTGCGGGTCATCAAATCATCACGTCCGTACGTACGGTTTGTGCGATCTTTGAATATTGTTTCCCTGAATAAACTAGAGGTTATGTTTTCAGATTTGACGTAATTGAATATAGTCAAACTTGTGCATGAGAATGTCTCGTATTTTTTTTTTTTTT
>NC_025689.1:9945088-9954972 GCF_000633955.1 Camelina sativa | reverse complement strand
TTTTTTTTTTTTTTTTTTTGAATAAAATTTTGGAATACTGTATGTCGTATTGACTTTTAGCTTTCTATATAAAACTTGGCTACATGTTACATTAATTATGCTCTTCCACTTGGGGTGAAATGCATACCGCGTTATACATGATCACTTTCTTATATTACTTTTTGGGTAAAATTTAACTGATAGTATATCGCAACGTAATTACAACCGTGACGAATATAAATTGAGAGACAATGGTTGTTCACCCAAACAACCAAACTTCCCTATAACGATAACGTAGCTCCTTTAAATTGTCTGGAATTAGATTTATACATACAAATAAATTAAATCACAAATTTGCGTTTACATTCTCACATACCTATAATTTGAAACCAACAATTATTCTTCATCATATGAAAATTCTCATGAGTTCTCTTGAAAATTAAGTTATGTATTCCCTCCGTTTTAAAATATAGGATGTTTTAACTAAAACATGCAGATTAAGAAATTTTTACTTTTAACAAGTTCAACCAATCAGAAATAATATTGCATAATATAAAATATTAAACTAATCTAAAAGTTACATAGAAACTTGAAAACATCATATATTATGAAACAAAAAACTTTTCTAAAATATATTATATTTTGAAACGGAGAGAGTAGTATATTCTTAACGGAAAGGATTTAAGTTGTAAATCTCAAAAGAAATATTCTCAGAATAACATATATATATATATTCTGATTTACTTTGTTAAATTGTTACTAATTAGTCAACATTGTAAGGTTTAGTTATTGTTCTCTCTTTTCCTTAACATGTAAATATTCCCATAGAGAAAGAAGTACACTTTTTGCTTTGAGAAAGAAAATAAACTCTTTATTAATCAAGAAAGGAATACAGCCGTGCTGAATTATATTCACTCATTTTTTTTTTTCAATTTCATAGAAACAAAAATATACAAGATCACAATGATTAATTGAGTAATTAATTACACAATTGGAAATAGTAATGACAAATATAAATGATAAAGATTGAATCACATAATTTAAGGGATTGAATATCAAATTAAAGTATAGTTTATTCAT
The DNA here is from genome assembly GCF_000633955.1 of Camelina sativa. Lineage (NCBI taxonomy): Eukaryota > Viridiplantae > Streptophyta > Magnoliopsida > Brassicales > Brassicaceae > Camelina > Camelina sativa. The sequence continues at coordinate 9,953,913 of NC_025689.1, read as the reverse complement.
TCCTTAATATATACAAAGTTATCTAAAAGCTTACAATTTTGATATATAAATAACCCATAAATAGAAAACACGAAATTAATTGTATGAGACACATGTCGATATCATCATAGCCAATTAAAAAGAATCAACATACCTTTTTTGTTATTCTTCAAGAGAAAAAAAAATCAACACATTTATTACTTATTAATTAGCATGAGAAACAAAAAAAGGGAGCTTCCTCGTTTCCGTGCGTCATCTTTTGGAAATTAATATATTTATGGAGACTTAGCAATTAATATGATCTCACCACCTCACGCGGTTCTACTAAACCGACCTTCTTTTTTCTTATATATTACGACGCATGTCTATATATCTTCATTACAAAATATCATTGAATTCATATCACATACATATACACCTCTCATCTCTACGTAATATTTTTCTCTAAACTTATCAAAGAGAAGCCAAAACCAATCTGCAGGAGCTTACCCTACACCACCAGTGTCTACCGGCTCTTACGTGGCACCGCCACCTCTCGGTTACCCAACCTACGACACCAGTTATGCAACGGCCGCTCCGGTCGAGACTAAGTCCAAGGGTGATGGATTCTTGAAAGGCTGGTTAGTCTCTGATCTCTCTCTCTCTCTCTCTCTCCTTTGAAAAATCTTTGATTTGTTTTTCTTTTCATAAATACCGAACCGGATCGGTTATTGTGTGTTGAAACTTTAAAAAATATTGAGAAATAATTTGTGTTCTTCTAATAATGCAGTCTTGCGGCCATGTGTTGCTGTTGTGTCCTCGACGCCTGCTTCTGAGCTCGGAGGAATTCGACGGTTTCTTTGATATTCGTGCAAATTAATTTATCATTATGTTTTGCTTAACTAGAATTATATATTTGGGATTTACTTAGTTTATCACATTTGGACTTCATATTATCATAGTATTCTGCTTTTTATATTATTGGATTTGATTAGCTTATGACATTTGGTTCTTCTATTTGTTAATTCATTTCTACTATCGCTCTATATTTGTGTAATTTTACCTTCCTGCTCTTAGCCTCGGCATAATTTCGATACACAAATATTGATTTTTGCAAATCTGAACCTGAAATATCCAAATTGATAATATAATACTATTAACTAATTGTTATAAACAATTCAAACTATTGGGGTGATAATGATATTACATAACTCTGAAAAAATCCGATGCCTAAGAAGACGGCTAAGAAATCGCGCGTGAAGTGTTTCGTACGTCAAGGTCGTTAATTACCAGCACGTGATGCCTACGCGCTACACCTTGGATTTGGATCTCAAGGACGTTGTCTCCGGCTAAGTCATCTCGTCCAAGGATAAGAAAGTGACGGCTCTCAAGGAAACGAAGACGAAGTTTGAAGAGAGGTTTAAGACTGGGAAGAACAGATGGTTCTTCTCCAAGCTTAGGTTTTGAAAATTCTTATTAAAGTTTCAATCTTTTGGTTTTAATAATACAAATTTACTTAGAAATGAAGAATCAATGTAAGATGATACAACAAGAATCAAAAATTTCAAGGGGTTTTGGATCGTTTTGCACATAACCATTGCCTTGATGTTTGGAGATCATCTTCGACGCTCATTGGGACATGCCATGTTCCATCTTCAGACTCCTGCATTACCCATCATCAGTCATCATCATTATTGCAAAAATGGAGATGAAAGCTTTGAGATAGATATAGAAATGTGAGTGTTGTTGACCTGTGTAACGATGGAGTATGGAGGTGGCATGTGTAGTGTGAGTCCATTTTCTCTCGAGACAGAGATCCGAACCTGCAACATTGAATCATCCAATACAATCAAAGTCTGTTTATGCAGAAATGCATGTTATATTAATGTTATACGTACCTGATGCTTCTCTTTCCACCTTGGGAAGAAACTATTTCCCAGTAGTTGGAAGAGATGGTCTCTCATCTCATCGTTTGTCACCAATAAACACTTACAAGTTACAGCTGCGTAAAGCCAATACCTGAAACAATTGACTTTTTTCAGATTAGAAATGATTTTTGTCTTTTTGGATCATCCATGGTTAATGCAATCCACAGAGTAAGAAAAGAAGCAAATGAATATACCAATCATCGTTTGAGCCAGGAGGAGTAGCATAGAGAGCACCAGCGTTTTTCCATTTCTCTAGCAAGGCTCTGTTTTTAGGATAAGTAGCTGGACCTCCATTTACACGACTCTTGTGCAGGATCACAAGTGGTAATCTTTTCGACGGACTTATTTGTTGACATCTTTGGACAGTGTTGTTAAGCTAGACGCGAGATATAGTCACATTAGTTATAAAGTAATCAAGCAATGGTCTTGAGATTGGCACTAGAATGAAAAAAAGAGTAGCTAAAACTCACCTGGAAGAAGCTGAAACTGCGCTGGTTGACTAAGCCCATGTTGGCTCCGTCAATGACTGCATCAAACGGTCCATGTCTTTCCAGCCATTCCTGCGAACAAAAAACAAACCTTTTTCAGCTTTGCTCTTAGATAGTTTCACCACAATCCATTTTTGTTACCTGAAACTGATTAAAATTAGCTCTGACTTCTCTTTCACAGGCTAATCGGGTCAATGATGCAGCGAAGGTTTCTGTCTCAACCGGATTGATATCAATACAAACAAGCTTCTCTTTGCAGCATTTACACACACCATTCTCATCCATCTCGGTTCTTTCAACATTCCACTTGCCAGTCCCAAGCCATCCCTGTCCATGCCACCCACCACCACCACTCACAACCGCATCCCTTATTTTCTTCACATCCCATTTCTTAGCTCCAGCTTTTGCAGCTGCTTCAGATTTAAACCACTCCTCAATCGTATCAAAAGTCGATTTAGAAACCTGTCTCACCAAATCTCTCAACCGCTGCAACGTCTCATAGACCTTGTCAGCGTTATTCGTATCCATACTAACTTTCAAAAGAGCAGCAAGCTCAGGTTCCTCAGGGACAACCTCTGATTCAATCATATGTGCATCGACTTCATAAGCTTTGTCTGCATTACCCTTCCTACAGAAACCAAAAAGGGCAGGTCCATAGGATCTCAACCGTGGTTGAATACCAAAGGCTTTCATCTGTATCACCATATCGAAAGCCATATCCGGGTCATCCTTTGCAACAGCAAGTCTAGCACCATTTGTGAAAGTTGCTTCATTGGGAACAACTTTGTCAACAATCATCTGCTTAAATATATCAAAACCCCTACTAAGCCCTGGATTAGGAGAAGAATCTGTTTCTGCCTCAGCCAACGAGCAAACATAGAGCAACACATTATAATGGTACTGGCTGAGCTGCACGCCATTGCGCCTTGCCTCATCATACAAGCGAAGAGCTTCCAAGACATCACCTTTCCTGGAGCACATATCTAGCTTTTGTTTCAAAACTGCTTCAGGAGACTGTTGAATAGCTTTCTTCTTCGCTTTCCTCGATAAGTTTCCAGAAGGCGAAGCTGCTGACTGTTTAGCAGCAGCGAGGGGGAGTGTGCACAGATTAAAAAGTTGTCTATCACGGGTACCTTTGACAAGTAAGGAAGTATGGTACCAACGAAATGAAGTAAAACTAGGATGGTGGAGATGAACAGATGGGACTTTGAGCATCATTGCAAATAAAGGACAACACGCCCGAGAAAATGAAGGAGAAAAACAAGTTACACGCAGCATAACTCTGCTCTGAAGCTGTTGAAGAATTAGTTTTTAGTCCAATTCATCTGCAAGAGACGGTACAAAAATAATGAAGAATTAAAAACTGAGCTGTCTTCTTCACTTAGTCTAAGCATCTAAAAGCTATATATACATTATCGAGAAAAAGCAATAAACTCTTACTCAATCTTTAAAAACAACCAGTAACAGAAAATAAAATGTTTTAAATCTTTGGTCCGAAACTTATTCCAAGAACAAAGCTTTAGTCAAGAATAATTTAAGAATGTGAATTATTCAGTCTACAAAGGAGTGGAAATGTGGAGAAACATCGAAACTGTTCATTGGGTAATATGGTCGAACAGGTTGGATGCAACACAATTTTTTGAGAAAAAGAACTTACTTTGCGCCAGAGAGATACTTCCTTTCTGGTGGGAAAATTGGAAAGGATAAAAAGACGACTATGGTCGACACAGCGTCTCCTTCAGGATTCACCATGGATTATCTCCAAGGTTAATAGATTGGAGATATAAGAGTCTGCCCATGGATAGATTTTGGATGCTACTTTCTAACGACGTCGTTTAGCTACTCATTTTAGTTTATTTCTACCCTGTGAAGCCCAGGAACGGCCTAAATATTTTACACTAGGGCTTTAAACGAAGAAAAAAGCTAGGGTTTTCAAAATTGGGGTTTTGTTTTGGGTTACAGACATACTGGTCTCTACAAAAACCCAGACCGGGTCATTATTCAAGCGGTCCGGTCTTGTGTTTACAAACATTGTTTAGCATAAAACATCCAACTATCCAAGTCTAAAGAGTGGGTAACAAAGTACACAAGAAATCAAACTTTCCATATGAAACATGTTTAAGAGTATTTTCAAGTAACCGAATACACCAAGAGTATATGACAAGGGGACAAATGTATATAGGTATAGTTAGTATCTATACAAGGGCGAAACAGTGTGTATATGAGAATGGAACAGATGTGTATAGCTAGTATCTATACAAGCACGAAACAGTCACAGTGTGTCATGTTGTTTATCTACAGAAAACCTATGTGATGAATATGCAGAGCATGAGATATACTCCTTCAACTAATGGTGATGAATGATGATCAAAGAATGTGAATGTCAACAACTGCAAAAAGTAGCAGTCACCATTTCTACAAGAGCTTGTAGTAGCAGTCACGGCCTGAGAAGAGAGTTCGGTAGTTTCTTCCACATGGACAGTTGATCTCAACCACAAAGGCCTCGCCAACTCTATCCACCTTCACACCTTCTTTACCCTCTTTCTGTTGCTCCTCTTGTACTACTACCTCATCTTCTACCTGGCACTGCAACAAACATTCATTGTGCTCAAAAACAGGACTTTGATTCAGAGACTATAAGAGACAAGTGACGGACATGTTCGATCAACCAATATGATTCCACCAAATGCATTTCATCAGATACATTCCATTGAGTCTCTCCATGAGATTATATATGCGTTTAGAAGATTACGAACCTTAGGACTGTCGTCTTGTTTCACAGAGGAGACTGCTGCTTCACCGTACTTAAGGAGCTTGTTACACCATTGATCCAATTCACGAACTCCATCCTTGATAACATACAGCATCTGCCCATTATCACCCATCTTGAGTTAAAGCTTCCACACAACATTTCTACTTCGCAAGACACAAGAAGTAAAGTATATCTCGAGTCTACCAGAATCCACAAATCGCAGAACTCTCAAACGAATCAGATCAACAGAACAATAGGTAAAAAGGACTAAAGGAATCTTTCTAACCTTATTGGCTTCAGAGCTTTCTGGATTCACGAAATCACCTTCACGAATTGCATTGGAGCGAGAAGATCTAAGAAGAGACTTGGAAGAGGAAGGTGCGGGAGAAACATCGGAGACAGACCTCCTGAACATCGGTGGACGCGGCGGGAGAGAAGGGGAATTACCTAAAGGCGGCGATGTTTCTTGAGCGACGCCGTTTCGTGAATTACCCGACCCGAGCATAGATCCAGCGGGCGAAGCAAATGTATCCGATAAAGATCGCTTGTAAATAGGCGAACGGATTCGATTCGGGTTGAGAACAACCACCGGAAGCGGAATCTTAGAATATCCCATGAGATTCGCGTCTTCTTCTACTACTTCTTGCTCTTCCTCCTCAGGTCGTTGAAGAAACAGCTTCTTGCGTCTCGGCTCCTCAGCATCCTTCGATTCCGGCGATGGACGTTTCACGGGGCTGGTTATTCCGGCGGTCGAAGATGAGCCGAAAGATCCGTATGATCGAAACTGCGGAGGAGACGAGTTCGCACGGCGGCGATCGGAGGAGTTCCCGAAGCTGTTGAGACGGAGGAGGGAGAGATCAATGTCATCTTCTTCAGGATCGTAGGTGTAATCCGTTTCTTGGGAGTTATCGATTAGGTTTTCTAGGGTTTCCGCCATGTTTAGCGTGGTCATCTTGGTTTCTCAGTACTGTTTTTATAAAGTTTCACTGCGAAAGAGAGAAATGAGAAGTTGGGAAAGGAGACGATCACTGGGTTTATATAGAGGTCGACTGAACCGGGTCTATTGTAAACCAAACCGGTTTAGTTGGATAAATTATCAAATCACCTTTCATTTTTAATTTAATACAATAGCTGGACAATTGCTTGACCTACAAGCAAGGCCTGGTACAAACAAAATCCCCAGACCCATGAAAAATACAAAACCAACCACAAGCAAATATAAGCAGAGAGAAGATAACCATATATTATTCACCAGTTCTGCTATCAAAATTCAAAACCCCCAAAAAAAAAAAAACAAATGAAGAAGGAGAGATCTTCACTTCAAATATGAACATCGCTCCCACACTGAGAAGACGAGAGAGACTAGTACTTTTTCCCAAGGAGTATACCAATGATAACAGAAACTAGAGCCACTCCAGTCATGATCTTCACTGACATGAGATGCGACGTTGACGCTGTTTGAGTAGTAGTAGTAACGTTTCTCGAAGAAGAAGAGGAAGAAGGAGATGCATCTGACTTCTTCTTGCTCTGACGTTTTGTTGGAGAAGAAAAGGATAAGTCAATGTCTCTAGATTTAATACCTACATCCATTGCCTCCGTTTCCTGCAAGTTTGGTTTTTGATTATAAGCAAGTATGCTTTGAGGATTTGAAAACCGGGTTGTTTTACTATAACGCATTAATGTTTCTTTCCTAAATACACGAATCTTATGTCATTTTCCCTCTAGACGTTATATAACATATGCATTGCGTGTATCTATGTTATCAGTCAAACAGAGTTCTGCGCAGAGATATTATGACTAACCTTAGCTTTAGCATCAGCGAGTTGCACTTTCTGTTCAAGATCTTTGACCATTGATTCAAATTCAGCAGCCGCCTTTTTCTTAGCTTCAATCTCTTCTTGTGATTGCTTCAATGCAGACTCGAGCTCTGAATGCTTCTGTGAGTGTGCTTGTTTCTATTTCCATGAAAACGTTTTCAGAGCTTAGTGACATAATGAGGAAAGATGGATTGCCTTTTTGTTATCATAAAACTTAAAGAGTTCTAGAAGACGCGCAAAATAAAGTTATCTGAGATCTATAAAATTCAAGCAAATGAAAGATCATTTACCTGTTCAGTAATGGAACTCTGAGCCACTTGAAGCTCTTTCTGAAGCTGAAGCACTTGCTCATTGAGCACATCTCGTTCACCAGCGATATGCTCGTGTTCCTGCAGTTTTGAGGTAAGTTCCGCCACTTTTACAGACGCAGTAGCTGCATTTTCAACCTGTAGAAACATCATCAATCAGTAAACTAATACATTTATTTTATGGATCCTAATTATGATATAGATGATTTCATCTGTTTGAGGTGAATGCACTACATTTTCTTTCAACTGAGCTTTGACCTCTGTCAAAGTCTTTTTAAGTTCTTCAAAATGTGATTCCAGAACGGACTTTTCAGCAGCCACTGCCTTGAGCTTCTCAATCTCGGACACCAGAGTATCAGCTTTAGAGCTCTCTACGGTTAGTTGTTCTTCAAGCTTCGCAATAACTGACTGGAGCTCATCCTTGGTACTCTGAAGCATTGCATTGACTTTGTTGTTTTCCTCAGCGTGGGAAGAAATCTGTAGCACAAAGAGGTGTCATATTCTCAAAATTGTATACTAGAAAAAAAATACTGTGGCACTGTTGATAGTAATAAAAACTTGTTTAGATTCAGGGTGTTACCTGTGACTGTAATTTCTCCCCTTCAGAGGTAAGCTGTTTTGTTAGGTCTTCTATGGTCGTTTTTGAAGCCTGAAGCTCAATGGCTGTTTGCTCCTTCTCAGCCTCCAAGGCAGAGAGCTTTGTCTTCAACTCGTTGGCCTCTGATCCATGATTGGCTAGTTCCTGGTTCAACTTTAAATTTACCTCGGCCAGATCCCCGCTTTCTTTCTCAAGCCCCTGGCATTTGGCCCCGAGCTCTTCAATAGTAGATTCAAGATTCTTCAATTTTGATAGAGCCTCTTCAAGCTCAACTTTTCTAGTTTCCGCAACTCCTGATGCTTCATGAGCCAGCTTTTTGTGCTCCTCGATTTGGTTTTCATGAGTTTTTAACTTTTCAACCAAGTCATTAGATTCTGTTTCTTTCACATTAAACTTTTCGATTGCCTCTTCTAACTTTTTCAATGCAGTTTCCTTCTCGACAGAACCAGAACCTATTAACCCCTCAAGTTCTTGAATTTTGATCTTTAGCTGGGTGTTTGTCTCTGCTAGTAGTTCATTCTCTGATGATGACTGCAAAGACTTTTCTTCTGCCTGATCAAAATCTTGTTTGAGTTTCTCATTAACGGATTCTGCAGCTGCGAGTCTTCCCAAAGTCTGTTCAAGTTCCTCTTTTAAAGAAGAAGATCTGCCAGATGCTTCAGCCAACTGCTCTTCATATGATTTTATTCTGCCTTCCAAGTCTTTCAACTTCTCAGTCAAAGTACTGGCCTCTGAATCTTTGCTAGTGAAATCCTCCATTGCCTTTTGAAGTCTATGCTCTGAGTCTTTACTTAAAGACTGATGCAAAGCTTCAAGCTCCATGTTTTTCGTCATAGCTTCATCAATTTCTCTTCCTTTCTGCTCAAGACTCTCTTCAGCAGACTTCAGTTTCTCCATTACTTCGCTTTCCCGTAAGCCAGAAGTTTTCAGATCATTTTCAATACTCTCCAACTTTCCTTGTGTGACATTCATTTCA
>NC_025689.1:9938991-9944479 GCF_000633955.1 Camelina sativa | reverse complement strand
CTTTCTGCTCAAGACTCTCTTCAGCAGACTTCAGTTTCTCCATTACTTCGCTTTCCCGTAAGCCAGAAGTTTTCAGATCATTTTCAATACTCTCCAACTTTCCTTGTGTGACATTCATTTCATTCCTGAGGCCTTCTAACAGATTCTCAGACTCACTGATCTTCACGTTGAGCTCATTCACTATATCTTCTAATTTCTTTTTCTCACCTATAACAGTGTTTAGATTTTCTGTCAGTTCTTTCTCGGTCTCAGTTGCAGTGTTTAAAGCAGCTTCAAGGCTCGAACTTTTCACTTGAAACGCCTCTAGTGTGGATTGAAGCTCAGCCACCTGACTCGCGTAACCTTTGGAATCTGCTTCAGTTTCCCCACACCTCTTCTCTAGCGAGCTAACCTGCTCCTCAAGTTCCTGAATTCTGTATTTTTCTGTCTGGAGTAGAAGCTCTAAATCTTTCAATCTTCCTTCTGCGTCTTCATGTTTTGACTGTGATGTTTGACACAGACCTTCTAGTTCAATGCTGCGCTGGTGTGTCGTATTAGCACGGTCTTCATGCTCTGCGCCCTTCTGCAAAGCGATTTTCAAATCTTCTTCAAGCTCTGAATTTCTGGCTGATAGTTGGTTCAGAGATGATTCCAATCCAGATACTTTTTCTTGGTATTCCTGCATCTGACTGGTCACCTGTTTCTTTTCTTCCTCGACAGCTTCAATAGCAGTTTGTAGTTCAGATGCTTTCACAGAGAATTCTTTTAACTCCCGTTCTGTATCACTGCTTTTCAGCTGCAATACGTTCAGTTGCTGCTCAAGCTCCACGTTCTTTTGTTCAGCTGCAGTGAACTGTGCCTCCAGCTCTTTTATCTGTGATTTGGCTTCTTCTGCTGCTTGACTAGAGGACCGAACAGCATCCTCTAACTCAAGATTCTTCTGGGTAGCAGCTGCTGCTACAGAACCAGCTTCAATATGAAGCTCCTCCAGCGATTTCACTTTCTGTTCAAGTTCAGAGTTGTTTGACAAAGCTTGAGACAAAAGAGCATCTGTTTTGGAGAAATTCTCATCTGACGTCTTCAGTTTCTCTTCTAGTTCATTGCAGACCTCTTTTACTTTTGCTGCATTACTCGTGACCTCTGCTACATTTGCTTCAAGCGCTTCTTTTTCTTTCAACACTTCAGCCAACTTCTCATCTGCAGTTCTCAGCTTCTCTTCTTGGTCTTTCGATAACGATTCCAGCAGTTCCTTCTCCTTGAGTTCTTCCGCAAGCTTTAAATTAATACCTTCCTGTTCAGAAAGTTTAGCCTGAAGATCTTTGATCTGAACATCCAAATCCTGGAGAACAGATAACTCTTCCTTGAACCGTGATTCGGACGCTTTCTTCTGCTCAAGTTCCTGAGTCAGTTCATCAATGAGGGCTTCTGTGGAAGAGACCTTTTGTTCCGTCTCCAACAAACGAGATTTTGAAAGTGCCAATTCCTCTTGCACCGCAGCTAATTCTCCCGCACTACTCTTTAAGGCCGCTTCAACCTTTTCGTTTTCAGATATCTTATCATTCAGCTCCTTGATTTCTTGTTGCAGGGATGCCATTTTTTCCTCCATTTCCTTGGCACTTTCTTTTGTTGATTCAAGAAGCTCTGCAAATTCCGAAGCCTTCTGCGTCTCAGAGTCAGCATGAGAAGCGCTTTGCTTATGCAGCTCTTCAAATTTCTGAGCCTCTTCAGCTGAACGTTTTAGCTCCTCCTCCAATTCTATCAACTTCTTTCTGGAGCTCTCGAGTTCTATACCCAACGCATCAAAAGCTTCCTTAACTTCAGTTAGTTCCTTATCTTTGGCATCATGCGACTGCAAAGCCTCCTCTAATGACTTTAACTGTGAGCTGTGTTTCTCTTCCCCTTCAACAATTTTCTCTTGCTGCTTCTTTTGGACAACTTCGAGCTCGCCGTGCCTCTTTTCCGTTTCTTCTAACTTCTCTTTGGCAGACAAAAGCTCATCCTTCAAGTGGGTATTCTCAGATTCATACCGTTTTAGTTCCCCCGCTACTCTTTCCAATTCGAGCTCTAGTTCTTTTGCTTTTTCTTGTGATTCATGTAGTTCTCTTTGAGAACCACTCGAGCTTCTTTCAATTGAAACTTCCTTTTGCTCTTCAACAGGAACATGCTCTGCTTTCTTGGCATCATCCTTGGCATCAAAAGCTTCCTTCTCAACTTTTATGAATTCCCCATCTTCCTCTTCCTTCTCTTCCTTTGGAACTTCACCATTCACAGCCTAAAATAAGACGAGACAATACTTAATTTTTCAACAACATAACTCAAATCTTTGATCCTACTAAGAAGCTTGATAGACAGTCCGATGATTCAATAGGTTAAAGCAAGTAAAATAATTTGCAAGACTCCCATCAATTTACATAAAAAAAGTCATGAGCAAACAGATAATTCTGTGAACAGTAACATTATGATCATTACCTTGACGGAAACATCAACTGTCTTAAGGTCATCAGCATCACCTTTCACTACAGGGACCTCGGAGTTTGCTACTTGAGTTGCTTCCTCCATCTTATGATCGAGCAGTTACGATTACTTTTGATTCTGCAGAATAGAAAGAAAGAAAAAAGATATCGCATGAGAAGATATCAGAAGATGATAAAGTTCTACTTATATCGGATTTTAAAAAGTTCTTTACAACAAAAAAGAAAACAGTAGCTTGCAAGTAAGAGATTGAAAACAAACAAGATAAGATATTTATTGTAACAGTCAACAGGTATACATCATCTCTCATCACAACTATTTGAATATCAATTCAATAAAAGATTTCTAATTTCGTTTAATTTTTTTCTTTTTTAAAGGACAAACTTTAAGATCAGAAAAGCTAAAGAATCCAAAACAATCAGGAGAAGACAAAGATCAATAGGTATAAATGGGTGATGGCATGTGATGTTATCAGAGTTTGAATCATCTTTAATAGGCAACAATCTGTCCCATGTTACAAATGAATAACGCATATTTAATAATATAAATAAATTCCTACCAAACAAACTAAAGATAAGTAAGGTGTAAAGTGCCCACCACCAAAACCATCAGCATCAAAGTTTCTTTCTTTTTGTATATAAACAAACAATGCTCTTATGTGCTTTATAAGAAAACAAAGATTTGAGGTTTTCACTATGCCAAAACAAAGTATCCAAATTATTTATTACAAAGCAAATTATTAATAAACTATTACCAATAATTATTATTATACATGTAGAATTATAATAAACTATATTATAGGGAATGAAAAGAATCATAAGGTACGCCGACCAGATGCAGCGATGACTCATGGCCTAGTGGTTTTGTAACAAGAAAACAAAGACCATATATTATTCTGTTTTATATTATTTTATATTTAGGTAGATCATACAAAACATTTGGTTACAGTACCAAAAGAACCAAAGCAAAACCCCATTAAATTTATAAATCTCAAGGGGGAAAAGTAACCATATAAGAAAATGGATGACGCTGATGGGATCAGAAACATCTTTTTCGCTTGATCCAATATCCAACCAAATTTCATTTTTGTATGCTATTGTATTAAACCCAAGAATATTCGATCAAAAGAGGAACTTTTCTAATCTTAGATAAGTTTCTTCTTGATTTGTCAACTTAATTTTTGGTCTAAGTCTAATCGTTTGCCTAAATAGATAAAGACATAAATATTGGTAAGGTTGCAACTTGCAAGTAACCTGTTTTGCTTTTGTTCAAAGTTGCAAGCTTAACACCCAAATCATGTTCCTAATTACCATGTATAAAATATTCTCAATAGTATGATCTGGCTATTAAAAATACAATGATTACTAGTATAATACTCTTTATCTGTAGAACCTACCACTATATGCTCTAAGAAGTTTAGATTAGTAACCACAATCAATGATTTTGTTCACCATAGTCAAAGAGTTCTATATAACCACAAGAGGACCCAAAAAAAAGCTACGAAACCTTTAATCGAGTCACAATACAAGAGATCCTGAGATTGAACACTACTAGTAACCAAAAACAATTCGATCCATCTGAAGAATCTACAGTACTAAGAGAAGAGATGATCGCAAAAGAGTTCGATTATTTGATAGATCTAAGCACAGAGAGACACGAAAAAACTTGGATTGATCAATCTCAAAATGAAAGGATCAGTTAACTAAGAAGAAGAGAAGACGAAGCAGCAGCAACCCAACACAAAACTTTCGACAAACTAAGGATCTGAACCGATTTTGTGGTCGATTACAATTACAAACCCAGAAACAAAAATTAAAATCACGAGGTAGAGCTACGCTACGGAATGAAGAAGAAGATCAAATTCAAAATAATTTTGAAAAGTGCTGCTTACCAAGTGAAGCTTTAAATCTGAGATTGAACTCTGTTTTTTTTTTCTCAGATATTCAGGATTTTAATCGCAGCTTGGTGAAAAGAGAGTGGATGGATGATGATGATGACGAAAATGCAAAATTGGTGTGTGAGAGAGAGAGAGAGAAGAAGAGAATCTTTTAGGGTTTATAAAGCAGAGAGAGAGAGAGAGTGAGTGTAGGGTCGTTTCATATATATTTTTTTTTGAAAGCCAAATCTGGCGGACGAGAAGACCGTCGCTATTTTGTTTCTTATTTCCCATTTTGCCCCTTTGTTTTTTTTCTTCCTTTTTTACCTCTAAATGACTGAATGACACCTATTAACAAAATCATTACTAACCAAAAATTTTAGAAATTTATTTCTTATAAAGTTAATGTAATGAGTTAAAAAAATTAAATGAAATATTTCTTTCAATCTAGATAATTTTACAACAATTAAACATAAACAAAAATAAAAAAGTTTTTGACATGTGTAATAAAACTAAATATATCACCATAAAATCTATTTAGATTAAAACTCTTAATATGTTCCATCTAATATATACTATATATAGATATATATTACCATATATATTGAGGAAAAAAATCTTATCATATATGTGCATGTATACTGTATTATTAAAGTTATTATCTAGATAAGAAATAAATCAATAACACATCTTAATAGTGTGCCACTGTGCATATAAGGCTATAATTCATGGACTAAAATAGATTTCTTACTTAAAAAAAAAAAATTAATGTGCATAAATTTTGAAGAATTTCATGTTCAACTCAGTAAATATTTATCATAAAAGTAACATAATTAAAACCGTGAAGGAAATATCAACATTTGTAATAATAATATACTATTATACATGATTCATAAATCTTTGTAAGGAGTTGACCAAAAAAGTAGTATTAATATTGAACGAAAGGGCTGATTAGTCATTTTGAAAGAACAGAAGAAGAACAAAAAGAGAGGCGGTGGCTGAACGGCTGGCTAGTCAGAAAAAGGCGAGTAAGAAAGGCCCACAACACCAATGGAGCCACCGACCGGCCAAACCGTCCTCTACCATATTATTTATTTTCTTTTTAGATTTGACCCCTCAGCTTTTATTTCCCCCTCCCCTCACTAAAACGCTTTCACCTTT
>NC_025689.1:9934897-9938574 GCF_000633955.1 Camelina sativa | reverse complement strand
CTTTTTTTTTTTTTTTTCCATTACCAAGTTGAGCAAAGGAAAATGAATCGTCACCGGCCTGCAACCGTCACTATATATATGACAAGAAAATGATAATTTTAAAATTCAAACAATTAGTATCGCATTTTTAAAGATTAATTTTGGTTCAATCTATTGAGTAAAGTAAATTCTTATAATGAATGGTAACAAGTCATGCATTAACCGGTGAACCAGTGACGGGAGATTTTACTCATATATACTTGCATATGTTGGTGCTACATGACAATGTAAACTCGTTTTAGTTGGAGTTTGCATCAAACCAAAAAAATATGATATTAATAAACTTAAGAGAAAACATCCTGTATTCCATAAGAAAACACCATTTTATACATCAGAGGCCATTTTGCACCAAATAAAAGTATGGTTTTAGTTAAATTACAAAGTTCCGTTAACATACCGAATTGTGTTTTCGTATTAGACAACATTTCACAATTTGAAATGAAGCATGTTAATTGTATCTTAATGTATGAAACTATGAACTTTCAAACCTTGAGGAAGTATTTATTATTCAAAAGTGGTCAAGTTAGCCAAATTGGCGGCTTTTGAAACGTTCGCATTGGGTCATGTTGGTGCGGGATTCAGCACCCCCGACATACCGAGCTAAACCAGAAACATTAATTGAACATTTAACCGGGAATCCGGTTAGGGGATCAATTAGGTCATCAAGAGTCAATTCGGGTGAGACGAAGTCTTGGAGAAGAAGAAACCGACCTCCACTTCGATGCGGCGCAGCCGACTCAAACAATAAGGCAGTTTTCCATATCTCACTTCGTCTGATAAGGAAAGTTAATATATTGTGTGATCTCGAGACATGTATAAATAAGGGGAGACTTCTCCATTGTAATCCATCCAGAATCTAATACAATAATTGAGTTCTCCTTCCGTTCTTTGCAATAAACCCTAGTTCTTTTGAGTTCTTCTTCTTTACTTCTAATTTCAAGGTTTAGATCTATTTTCTAGAGAGATAGCTCTATTGAATTTGTTTCCCGCTTTAAACAAATTCATTGTGGAAATCTAGTTTCTACAATTGGCGCCGCCTGTGGGGACGCAAATCGTCTCTAGAAAGTTACTCTCTAGGAAATTCTCCTTAAAAAGCCTTGCAATAATGTCTTTCATCGTGAACGAAGTCCCCGAAACAAACCGCACGCCCGATCTCACGGGCATCACGCCTTCTCAAGATAACATCGCGACGCTAGGTGGCGCATCGACTAGGCCTGTCACTGCCGTGTACTCCCGTCATCGCGTGAACACAACGGTAAACCTGGCCGGAACCTCCACCGAACTCCCAGTCGAGGTCAGATCCGAAGGGGAAACCAGCCAGGGTGCAGGACAAACTCCCGAAGAGCTGGTCAACCTCGACACGGAGCCTTCTAATGAACAAACCCATAACGAGGCGGATGCTCGCACAACGGAGCAGCAAATCGGCACACAGAACGGGAACCTCCCCGTTCATACCACACCAGCGGTCCAGAATCCGCAGATCGTTTCCATGGAGGACTTCAGAATCTTGTTCGGCACCATGACGAAAGAGATCTACCAGATGATCACGGACACCAACCGCAGAGTTGACGCCGTTGTAACCCAAACAACCCCATCACAAATCTCTGCCGGACAATCGCCAGCACTCACCTTGGGCGGCCTCACTCGTCGTCTCAACTTTTCTGATGGACAATTCGAGCAGAGGAATCCTCCCCCTCAAACAACGTCGAGCATTCGACCGACAAATCCGAATTTACGGATACACGAGAGCTCGACCGCCCCGGTCACCCGCCTTGCAAACTCCGGACCTTGCTTCGAACTCGAAGAAATCAGGTCGCAGATTAGCGGCATGAACACGCTCCTCCATCGAGCTATCAGCACGGCCCCCGAGATCGATAGGATTGTCGAAGTAACTCGGCAATCACCCTTCACTCAACGGATAGCGCGGGCCGCCATACCGAACGTCAAACTGAAGCTTCCAATCTACCAAGGAGACAAAGATCCAGTCCAGTTCATGACATCCTTCATGGCGACCATGTCAAAAGCGCGATTCACCGACGAACAGAGGGACGCCGGTTGCTGTCAGCTATTCGTGGATAGCCTTTCCGGCGCTGCCTTGGTATGGTTCACAAGGCTCGAGCCGAACTCGATCGACAACTTCGACGACTTATCTAAGGCCTTCCTCAAGAATTATCGAATCCTCATCGAACCAGGCGTAACAAGTTCAGATCTATGGGAGATGGCCCAGGAACGGGGAGAACCCATCGCCAGTTTCTTGAACAGATTCAAGGAGAAGCTGACAAAGGTCAACGTACCGGAGGATGCAGCAATGGCAGCCTTCAGAAAGGGTTTAATCCCTGGATCACCGTTACGAAAGGACCTTAACATCCGGGAACCCAAGGATCTCGACGATGCGCTACATCGAGCCTCTAGATTCGCGCTCGACGAGGAGGAAGAAGCCCGAATAGCCGCAAAAACTAATGATGAACAGCCATCACATCCCGCTAAGGCTAAAAACCGGGTCGAACACCACGAACCCCGCAAGCACCACGAACCTCAGGATCGAAAAAAGGGCGTCATCCACGCAGTCTCCGAGGTGGACGATCAGGACAAGCAGCCATCTGACCCGAAGGAACTCTACTGCGATTTTCACATGTACCCCGGTCACTCCACACAAGAGTGCGTCCACCTGAAGAACTACCTGTACGCAAAGTATCTTTCTGGCGAAGTCGAAGCTACTTATCAGCCAAAAAGCGCCCGTGGAGGTAGAGGTCGCCGAGGCGGATGGCGCGGAGGACGATCTAACCGAGGCCGTGGCGCAGGCGGCGGACGGGGTTACGATGGACCACCCAACGCAGCCCAACAGCTGGTCAACCAAGCACCCGTGAATCACCAGGAGGAGGCGCCCCAAGCAGACGAACTGCCTGGCCCTCCCAAACGACAGAGGGGACAAAACCCGGAGCGGGCCAATTCTCCTCCTCGTGGACGAATAACCATGATACTTGGTCCACCAGAGGACTGCGCAGACTCTGTTCGCGCACTAAAAAAGAGGGCACGACAAGTTTGCGCCCTTCAAACTGCTCCGAGCGAGCCTTCACTCTGCAAGGACCCGATATCATTCACTTCGGATGACGCCAAAGGGATCCAACACCCCCATTCAGACCCTTTGGTTATCGAAGTCTCGATGGGCGACTTCGACGTCGAACGAGTCCTGATCGATACTGGGAGCACCGTCAATGTACTCTACTGGCAGACGCTAGAGAAAATGGGTGTCACACCAGACCAACTAAAACCCGAAACTCGAATGCTAACGGGCTAGGATGGGGTCGCTAAGATGTCGATGGGAGACGTAAAAATACAAGTACGAGCTGGCGGAATGACCCGGAAGACTAAGTTCGCAGTCGTTGATGCACCACCAATCTACAACGCTATTTTGGGGGTACCATGGATATATGCGATGCAAGCCGTACCGTCGACCTATCACCTCTGCCTCAAATTCCCAACTCCTACAGGAATTTGCACACTTTACGGCGACCAGAGGGTGGCCAGAGTCTGCTCTGTTATCGAAAAGAAGCAGAGGAAGACGGAGACCGCATAGCAATTACAGAGCGGGGACCATCTCTCCGGTCCCCGAAAGCCGGAGCGGGATCGCCTCAAGT
>NC_025689.1:9929951-9934797 GCF_000633955.1 Camelina sativa | reverse complement strand
AGGTGGACGATCAGGACAAGCAGCCATCTGACCCGAAGGAACTCTACAGCGATTTTCACATGTACCCCGGTCACTCCACACAAGAGTGTGTCCACCTGAAGAACTACCTGTACGCAAAGTATCTTTCTGGCAAAGTCGAAGCTACTTATCAGCCAAAAAGCGCCCGTGGAGGTAGAGGTCGCCGAGGCGGATGGCGCGGAGGACGATCTAACCGAGGCCGTGGCGCAGGCGGCGGACGGGGTTACGATGGACCACCCAACGCAGCCCAACAGCTGGTCAACCAAGCACCCGTGAATCACCAGGAGGAGGCGCCCCAAGCAGACGAACTGCCTGGCCCTCCCAAACGACAGAGGGGAAAAAACCCGCAGCGGGCCAATTCTCCCCCTCGTGGACGAATAACCATGATACTTGGTCCACCAGAGGACTGCGCAGACTCTGTTCGCGCACTAAAAAAGAGGGCACGACAAGTTTGCGCCCTTCAAACTGCTCCGAGCGAGCCTTCACTCTGCAAGGACCCGATATCATTCACTTCGGATGACGCCAAAGGGATCCAACACCCCCATTCAGACCCTTTGGTTATCGAAGTCTCGATGGGCGACTTCGACGTCGAACGAGTCCTGATCGATACTGGGAGCACCGTCAATGTACTCTGCTGGCAGACGCTAGAGAAAATGGGCGTCACACCAGACCAACTAAAACCCGAAACTCGAACACTAACGGGCTATGATGGGGTCGCTAAGATGTCGATGGGAGACGTAAAACTACAAGTACGAGCTGGCGGAGTGACCCGGAAGACTAAGTTCGCAGTCGTTGATACACCACCAATCTACAACGCTATTTTGGGGGTACCATGGATATATGCGATGCAAGCCGTACCGTCGACCTATCACCTCTGCCTCAAATTCCCAACTCCTACAGGAATTTGCACGCTTTACGGCGACCAGAGGGTGGCCAGAGTCTGCTCTGTTATCGAAAAGAAGCAGAGGAAGACGGAGACCGCATAGCAATTACAGAGCGGGGACCATCTCTCCGGTCCCCGAAAGCCGGAGCGAGATCGCCTCAAGTCTCCGGAGTGCAAGATCCTACAGGCGAATATTGACCCCTCTGATCCATCGCGAACTGTCGGCATCGGGGCCGAACTCGATGAGAGCATAAAGGCTAAGCTGATCGCTTTCCTGCAATCTCGGGCTTCCACATTCGCCTGGTCAACAAAGGACATGGTCGGGATAAGCCCCGAAGTCATGTGCCACAAGCTAAATATCGACCCCACGTTCAAGCCGATCAGACAGAAGCGCAGGCGCCTAGGCCCGGATCGAGCCAAGGCGGTCCAGGACGAAGTAGAACGACTACTCAAGGCGGATCAAATCATGGAAGTCCAGTACCCAGATTGGCTGGCTAACCCGGTTGTGGTCAAAAAGAAAAACGGCAAGTGGAGAGTTTGTGTGGACTTCACTGATCTCAACAAAGCTTGCCCTAAGGACAGCTTTCTTCTTCCGCACATAGACCGTCTCGTCGAAGCCACGGCCGGAAACCAGTTGCTTTCGTTTATGGATGCTTTCTCAGGCTACAACCAGATCGCCATGAGTTCAGCGGACCGCGAAAAAACGGCATTCATCACAGATAGAGGGACCTACTGCTACAAAGTGATGTCGTTCGGATTAAAAAACGCTGGAGCAACCTACCAGCGCTTGGTAAAGATGATGTTCGCTGATCTGCTTGGCAAAACCATGGAGGTCTATATAGATGACATGCTGGTCAAATCCCTGATCGCAGAACAGCACGTCCAACCTCTGGCGGAATGTTTCAACATCTTGGATCAATTCCAGATGAAACTAAACCCGATGAAGTGTACATTCGGAGTAACTTCCGGGGAATTCTTGGGGTACATCGTCACTGAACGGGGAATAGAGGCAAATCCTAAGCAGATCGAAGCTATACTAGGACTCCCGTCACCGACCAACAAGCGAGAAGTGCAGCGCCTGACTGGCCGGATCGCTGCTCTAAACCGCTTCATCGCCCGCTCAATGGACAAGTGCCTCCCCTTTTACCAATTTCTTCGTGGGAACAAAGATTTCCATTGGGATGAGGAATGCGAGAACGCCTTTCGTCAGTTGAAGGAATATCTGACCTGTCACCCTGTTTTGGTTAAACCGGAAGATGGGGAAACACT
Source organism: Camelina sativa (assembly GCF_000633955.1). NCBI lineage: Eukaryota > Viridiplantae > Streptophyta > Magnoliopsida > Brassicales > Brassicaceae > Camelina > Camelina sativa. The sequence continues at coordinate 9,932,627 of NC_025689.1, read as the reverse complement.
ATATCTCTATGTTTCGGTTTCCAGTTCGGCGGTTAGCGGGGTACTAGTCCGAGACGACCGCGGAGACCAGAAGCCCATTTTCTACACAAGCAAAGCACTAAACGATGCGGAATCACGATACCCCACGCTGGAGAAACTGGCCCTTGCAGTGATCGTCGCAGCACGGAAACTGCGACCCTATTTTCAATCGCACTCGATCGTCGTATTTACCGATCAACCACTCCGAACCGTCCTTCATAGCCCCCTCCAATCCGGACGCATGGCGAAATGGGCGGTCGAACTCAGCGAGTACGACATCGAATATCGTTCTCGCCCAAGTCTGAAGTCACAAGTTCTAGCTGACTTCATCACCGAACTGTCACCCGAGCTTGACGACCCCACCTCCGCGGTGGAGCAATGGACAATGTTCGTCGACGGTTCATCAACAAATCAAGGATCCGGGGTCGGACTCATACTCCGATCCCCCACCGGAGAAATCCTCGAGCAGGCGTTAAAGCTTAATTTCAAAGCGTCGAACAACGAAACCGAGTACGAGGCCGTTCTCGCAGGACTCCGACTAGCCCAGGGACTTGGAGTCAAACACCTGCAGGTCTTCTGTGACTCCCAACTCGTAGTCAGTCAGTTCAGCGGAGAGTTCGACGCGAAAAACAAGCGAATGGGAGCATATCGACAATTGGTCCGCACGTTATCCGGCGAATTCACGTCCTTCTCTCTGACGAAGGTCCCACGGAACGAGAACGCATCAGCCGACGCTCTCGCAGCTCTGGCAAACCGTTCCGACCCCGAGTTACGGCGTACCATTCCCATTGAATGCATAGAGGCCCCCAGCATTGATCCGGACAGCCAGATTGCCCTCATCAACGACGATCCAATCCCGATGGAAGTCGACGAGCCAATAGAAGATATGGCGGATGTCGTCGAGCCTCCCGAAGATTGGCAGACTGAGATCAAACTTTACATCTCCGATGGCACCGTCCCAGCAGACCGATGGGCAGCTCGACGTCTGAAGTCTCGAAGTGCCAGGTACATCCTGTTGGACGGGGAACTGTTTCGCCGGAGCGCCTCGGGAGTGTTCCTCACCTGTGTTACTCGGGACGAGGCCGAACGTATCATGATGGAAGTACATGAAGGAGAGGGTGGCAACCATTTTCGCGGACGCGCACTTGCTCTCAAAATCAAAAAAGGATGGACACTATTGGCCTACCATGATGGCCGGCTGCGAAACTTTCGCGGCCAAATGCGAGGCTTGTCAGCGTCATGGACCCATGCGGCACGTCCCGCCTGAACTGTTGAACACCGTCACTGCCCCGTATCCATTTATGCGCTGGGCCATGGATGCCATAGGATCTTTGCCGGCATCCAAATCCAAGAAGTACGTCCTGGTGCTGACCGATTACTTCACCAAGTGGGTAGAGGCAGAGTCTTTCACAAGGATTCAATCCTTAGACGTGACCAATTTCATATGGAAGAACATCATAAGTCGCCACGGACTCCCATACGAGATTGTCACCGACAACGGTACCCAATTCACTTCGATGATCACCAGACGCTTCCTGACGAAATGGCAAATCCGTCTTAGCACTTCGACTCCTCGATACCCGCAAGGCAATGGTCAAGCTGAAGCTACGAATAAGTCGATCGTCGATGGGCTCAAAAAAGACTCGGTCGAAGGAAAGGAGCATGGGCAGATCACCTGGATGGCGTGCAATGGTCATACCGCACAACCCCGCGGCGGAGTACGGGACAGTCCCCTTTCTCCCTCGCGTATGGTCTCGAAGCACTTGCCCCGGCTGAAGCAGGAGTCCCGACACTTAACGATGAGATGCTGATCGATCACAACGATCTTGCCGAAGAATTGCGCGACAAAGCTCTAGTTCGGATGCAACACTACCAAGACGCAGCGGCTCGATACTACAATAAAACTGTTCGTCAACGGTGTTTCAACGAAGGTGATCTGGTTCTGCGAGAAGTCTTCGAGAACACCAAGGAAGTAAACGCCGGCAAACTCGGCGCTCGATGGGAAGGGCCATACCTTGTATCTAGAGCAGTTCGTCCGGGCGTTTACGAACTCGTAACCATGGCCCGGGAATGCATCAAAAACTCATGGAACGCGGCCCACTTGAAACGCTACTACAGCTAAGTCGTTGTTACGACCCTATCTAGGAGTTTTCGGGAATCCGAACTCCATTGATCTTTCACTTGTAATACAAACTACGGTAGGCTTGATCCCCACTTCGGGGTACGTAGGCAATTCCTTATCTTTCAAAGACTAAGCGAATGCAGCTAATATATTAATAAAGTTTTTTCCGGTTTAAAAACTTCCTCTTATTCAACTCGGCGACAAGCCGGTGTGCAAAACAAAATATCCAAAGTTCACTTGCATTTAAATCTCCTTTACACGGTTTTGATAAATCCAAACAAGTTAAAAAAAAAAAAGAGCTTCAATAACTAAGTCAAATCCCCATTACATGCTTTGGACGTTTTGACTAATAATAAAAAGAAAAAAAGAGAAAAGAGACGCAAAGGGAGAACGTCCCTTCGACGACTCGGGGTCCTAGATGAGAAAAGAAAAAGACCGCCCGAACTCAGAGTTCAGAACGGTCGAACTCCCACACTCAGCGTCTAGGTTGATCCTGCAGACGAAGTGGAGGCCGCGGACCCGATAGGTCGTCTGCC
>NC_025689.1:9914623-9928297 GCF_000633955.1 Camelina sativa | reverse complement strand
GCCATCCCTCTTTCGATAGCTTCGGCATTCGAGAACGTTGGCACATCGTTGCCAACCAACGGGGATTCTACGCTGCTAACCGAGCTCGACATTGTTTTTGATTGAAAAGCTTTCTTGGATGTACGATCCGCGGGCAGCACTGGTTAGATTTATACAAGCCTTGGGAGGTAAACCTCTCAGGAAAATTGGGAACTTTCCATGGAAAATGGTAAGAATACAAATTTCTTGAAATTGTCAGTTTTCTTTTTTTTAACGAAAAGGAAAAATTCCGGCAAATAGGTTCCAAAAGAGAAAATGGGCCGAACAGGTCGGCAATGTTTTACAAGGGTACTCCGACCCACAAGGATTAACAAAAAGAAAAAGAAGTCATAAACGGAAAACGATTTCATGACGCGGCATCCGGCGAACAATCTGGACGTCTTTTGCTTCCATGACGCGGCATCCGCCAGTTCGTCTTAGCGAACTGGCAAAACTTAGAAAATTTGTCCTGGCTTTGCCCATTGCTGTTTCGACACGGATACGAGTGATTGAATCCCACTGACGATTGTTCCCGGTTAGCAGAGCGTCTCTGACAAGGATATAGTTCGGAGCTAGACGCGTTGCACAAAACGGACGATCTGGAGGCAGAGACACGAAAAAGTTAAAAATGGTCAGAGGTGCCGAAGTCAATTAACATACTAGAAATATAAATCTACCAGGATTTTCATTCCACACTCTCCGGTGAAAACCCAACGGGTTAGCGAATGAATATTGGTCGACGCGGACGAAGAAGTATTGGTTCGTATACTTCGGGAATTTATTCACTCGTTTGCCGCCGAGGAAATTATGAGCCGGTCTCATGTTCACTTCCCAGCGATTCGAACTCTTCGATTGCTTGAAATTTGATAGCTGTTCGAAAGCTTGAACTCTAAGGTCGACTCCGACTTCGGCTGCTATGGTCAGGGCAGCCATGAAGTTACAAATGGCTCCGGGTACGAACTGCGAGATCGCTATCATCCGTCTTTCGGCATAGATTGAAACCAACTCCGGGATTGGGAATATGAGGCGACACTCGGTAAAATAACCCTCGTATAAGCATACATACCCTTCCGGGGGGCTCCAGGGGCGTTGATCTTCTCGAGGAATTAAAATTGTGACGTTGCTATTGAATAAACCGCACGAGTTTAGCATATCGTTCACAGTTTTGATCGAACTCGAACTCTTCTCGCCTCCAATCCGTCCTTCATGGTCAAACAAGGGGTCGATATCTTCGATTGAAAATCCCAAGGGTGCGAACCGATGTTCTTCTAGCGCAAATACGTCCGAAATCAGTTCGTTGGTCTCAGCCTCGTGACGAACTGACGATGGCAAGGTTGGATTCACCTGAGAAGAAGAGGTTCCCGTTGAACAGCGAACCAGGTGAGGCGGGACTCCGGAAGCCGGTCTACTTGACTCCCCGATCTGCGCGGAGTGTTCAGGATTGAGAGTTCTTCGTTTGGATGTACGACAAATTAATTGCTCGCTTTCAGTTTCCGGTGAAGAGGCAGGTTCCGATGTGCTCGCCATCTCCTGAGTTTGGAGAGTGTGGAAGAAAAATAACAAAATGGAAGAGAGATCGGAGCAGGTTACCTGTTGCTGTTGGCGGAAAATGAGAAATGACGAGAGCAGAAGCGTATTTATAGAGTCGAATGGGCAGCAACCCTACGAAAAGTAATGATGACCTACGCGACTCTTCGAATTCCGAGCTAGCGGATGTGACGGAAACGACACGTGTCGTCCAGACGATATGCGGTGAGATGATTCGGAGATCTGAGTAAAATCAATTAAGTCTTTATGGATTAGATCGGATATTCCCTTTCCATAGTTCAAAATATTCGAATTAAATCTTAAATATATTGAACTGGGGGGGGACTAATTGTTGGTGCGGGATTCAGCACCCCCGACATACCAAGCTAAACCAGAAACATTAATTGAACATTTAACCGAGAATCCGGTTAGGGGATCAATTAGGTCATCAAGAGTCAATTCGGGTGAGACGAAGTCTTGGAGAAGAAGAAACCAACCTCCACTTCGATGCGGCGCAGCCGACTCAAACAATAAGGCAGTTTTCTATATCTCACTTCGTCTGATAAGGAAAGTTAATATATTGTGTGATCTCGAGACATGTATAAATAAGGGGAGACTTCTCCATTGTAATTCATACAGAATCTAATACAATAATTGAGTTCTCCTTCCGTTCTTTGCAATAAACCCTAGTTCTTTTGAGTTCTTCTCCTTTACTTCTAATTTCAAGGTTTAGATCTATTTTCTAGAGAGATAGCTCTATTGAATTTGTTTTCCGCTTTAAACAAATTTATCGTGGAAACCTAGTTTCTACAGGTCAAAAAAAGTTCAAAGAAACGTAGCCAATCATCTTCAGGTCTTGTTATTACGAAAAGAAAACTGAAAAAGTCACAATAGAGAATTTTAAACGAAAATTTTTAAATGCTAAAAATATATTAGAGGTTTGAACGAATTAAAAAAAAAAAGAGGAAAAAACCAGGTCCGGTTTAAGATTATTGCCAAATCAACCTCAGTATTTTTAAATTTTAATACTAAACGTCGACGTCTGGGAACTTTTGTTTTTCTTCTTTAAAGGTGGGACTTTTTCCAAATCAATAGAAAAACAAAAGGGTCGATTTGCTATTAACAATTAAGCCGAACATTTTAGAAAAAAATTCCAAAATTCTCTCATTTTGAATTCGCTGTTCAGTATCCGACATCAAGTCAGATTCCATTATTCCTCGCGAAGCGATGCTGCTCTCTTTTGAACCTTCTTGCCATGAGAGCTGGAATTAGGGGAACTATAGAAGACAAAGACGACGAATACGATTTGAGCTCGAAAGGTTTGATTTTTTTTTTTTTTTGGGTTTCTGTTTCCTTCGAGATTGATGAACTGGGAAGTTGAAATTTTTAATTCTGGTCCGATATAGAGCTTTTGTGTTGTGCTTTCTTGGATTATCCATGTTCATGTCATGTGATGCGCTAATTCGTAATATCACATCTGAAACTAGCAAATCTCTAAAATGCTGCTATTGTGGAAATTAGTAATTTTTTTTTTTTGGCTAATACAGTTGGAGCAAGTACGTTTTAGTTTTAATTGTGTTATAGTTTCGGTTCAACTTCAATATTAAGCTGCTTTACATATTACAAGTGTTTGAGCGAACATGGTGTCTTCCGGATTTGTAAGTTTAATGTCACTGCATTTCCGGAGTGTATCTTGAAAAAACATTCTATGTTTATGTAGATAGATCTTGAAATTTTTTAATTAAAACTGGACGAAAATGTAGGTTTTGATGATCCTGATAGTTTTGATGACATGGATGTTGAAGAAGTGGGAATAGATCTTCTAACAAGAAGTGGTAATGTAGATGAGTTTTGTGAGGCAAGTACGAGTGGGAACGTTGCTCGTAGTTTAGACCAGTTTACAACGGTTGGTAAGCCCAGAGATGGGATGGAGTTTGAGTCAAAGGAAGCTGCGTACTATTTCTACAGAGAGTACGCTCGATCAGTGGGATTTGGGATCACAATAAAAGCTAGCCGTCGTTCTAAAAGATCGGGAAAGTTTATTGATGTCAAGATAGCATGTTCAAGATTTGGAACCAAGCGCGAGATAAGCGCAGCTATAAACCCACGATCTTGTCCAAAGACGGGTTGCAAAGCTGGTCTACATATGAAGAGGAAAGAAGATGAGAAATGGGTTATTTATAGTTTTGTAAAAGAACATAACCATGAGATATGTCCAGATGATTTATATATTAGCATAAGGGGAAAGAACAAGCCTGCTGGTGCGCTAGCCAAACCAAAGAAAGGTCTTCAACTGGCTATAGAAAAGGAAGACTTCAAGTTACTACTGGAGCATTTTATGGACATGCAGGATAAGCAGCCTGGTTTTTTCTATGCGGTTGATTTCAACAGTGAGAATCATGTTAGAAATGTCTTTTGGCTTGATGCAAAGGCCAAGCATGACTATTGCAGTTTTTCTGATGTTGTTCTCTTTGACACATTTTATGTTAGGAGCAGATACAGAATCCCGTTTGCTCCTTTTATTGGGGTTAGCCATCACTGTCAATACGTGTTGCTTGGATGTGTTTTGATTGGAGAAGAGAGTGAGTCAACGTATTCTTGGATATTTCGGACGTGGCTTAAAGCAGTCGGTGGTCATGCTCCTGGAGTGATGATAACAGATCAGGATCAGCTTCTCAGTGACATTGTTGTTGAAGTTTTTCCAAGTGCTCGTCATTGCTTCTGTTTGTGGAGTGTGCTGAGTAAGATTCCTGAGATGCTGAATCCTTTTGTGAGTCAAGATGATGGTTTTGTGGAAAGTTTTAGAAATTGCGTACACAGCTCTTGGACAGATGAACAATTTGAAAGAAGGTGGTCAAATATAATTAGTAAATTTGAACTTGACGAAAATGAGTGGCTTCAGTTGTTGTTTAGAGATCGTAAAAAATGGGTTCCACTTTATTTTCATGGGATTTGTTTAGCTGGACTGTCTGGACCTGAAAGACCTGCCAGTGTTGCCGCTCATTTTGACCATTATATGAACTCAGAGGCTACGTTCAAGGACTTCTTTGAACTCTACGGGCAGTTTCTGCAGTATCGATCTGATGTGGAAGCAAAAGATGATCTGGAATCTCAGAGCAAACAGCCTACAGTGAAGTCTTCTTTGGCTTTCGAGAAACAACTTTCCTTGATCTACACTGACGCTGCTTTTAAGAAGTTCCAAGCTCAGGTACCGGGCGTTGTTTCTTGTCAACTCCGAAAAGAAAGAGAAGATGGGACAACAGCAATATTCCGCGTCGAAGATTTTGAGGAACGACAAAATTTATCTGTTGCTCTGAACAAAGAGTTGTTGGATGTGTGCTGCTCTTGTCATTTATTTGAGTACCAGGGATTCCTATGCAAACACGCTATACTTGTACTTCAAAACTCTGATGTTTCCTGCATTCCATCTCAATATATATTGAAGCGTTGGTCAAAGAGATGTAACAACATAGAGGGTAAAAAAGAAAAATGTGTCGCTATTCATAATCGAATGGCACGCTTTGATGATCTCTGTAGGCGCTTTGTTAAGCTGGGAGAAGTTGCATCTTTATCAGATGAAGCCTACAAGACTGCTTTAACGTTGTTGGAGGAAACCAAGAAGCATTGTGTTAATGATTCTCCCAAGTTTCCTTCAGAGCAAGATAAGTTAATGACGGGTGGATCTATTGGCTTAGAAGGTGAAGGTATGTTGGAAAGTACATCAAAATTGTCCAAGAAAAAGAAAATTCAGAAGAAAAGAAAGGTGGATTTAGATGGATTTTTATCTTATGAGGTTTATTTGTTGTTTGCTAGAGGTAGCGGAAAAATCTGATGGATTATCTTCTGTTTAAAGGTTTACTGTAGGCCAGAGGATGCAACAAACAGGTCAGAAGAACTACCCCAAGAAACCGTAAGTAATCTGATTTGTACCATGCTAGTGCATCTGAAATCTCCCATTTCTTACCAATGTTACTCATGCCAAACTATTTTAATCCAAATATATATAGTGAGTACATGCATTCTAATGCTAATAAGCTTATGTTTTGGAGTTTTTTGAACTAAGTGTAGGTTTTTCATGTGCAGGAACAAGTTAGCTCCAGAGCTTCTACGTTTGAGAATTGTTACATTCCGCAAGCAGATATGGAAGAGACCGAACAGGGCTCCCGTGCAACAAATTTTGGGGTCTATTATTCAACTCAACAAACAATTCAAGGAGTGGGTTCACTTTTGTAAGTTTTCGTTTTGTTGTTTAACAATTTTATCGTACGGTTTTATTATAAACTATACATTGTTCTTGTTATTCTGGCAGTTCTCATCTGTTTCTTCCACCCAAGATGGTTACTACGGACACCCGCCAACCATACAAGCCATGGTGAGATGCTTTATATATTTCTCTTTTAGCGTCCAAGCTTTTGGTTATACCTGTGAATTTTTATCCCCGAACATAATTCAATCGCTTGACATTGTCTGATGAGGTTTTTGGAAGTTAAAAATGGAGCACGAGACTGATACTCATATATTCTGGGTGATTTAGGGAAGCATGTATTCACTTCATGGACGGGTGAGTCAATATGAGACACAACCAAGCATCCAAGGAGCTGTGAGTTTATTCAAGTATTTTTTTTCCGGAGATATTATATCTTACCGTTCTGATCCTCTCTGAGTCAAGTTATGTTCTAAGAAAGAAGGATCTATTTCGTTCTGTGGATTGTCTAGTTTCAGGGACAATCAGGTTTCAGGGGAAGTGCTATTCGTGGCTGCTATGACATTGAAGAAACTCTGCACGACATGGTATGTATCCTTACTCCTGTTCAAGGGAAATGCTTTTAAAAAACTGGTTCAGACAAGAAGTAGAGAAAACATCAACACCACAAAAGAAGAGAAAAAACAAACTAAAAGGAACCCAATTCCTCGAAAATGTTTTCTTTCGAAAGTCCCAAATTCTTCCTTCTTGGCTTTTTTTAACAGTTTGATTCAAGATTGATCCGAGACTGCCAATTCCTCTGTAATGAGCCCTTGTATAAGGTTGCTTACTTACTTGGTTGCATGTTTTGTACTGTTTGGGCAGACAATGGAGTCCTCACAGTTTCAGGGCTCTGGTCCAAGCCATCCGAGTAATCGCCGTATGTCCAGTTAAACAATACAAGCTCAAGAGTTCCTCGGCAAATCATTAAGAAAATTGGAATCCTTATTTGTACAGAAATAGAAAAGGTCTTCTTAAACTGTGGAATTGGCTTTGAGGTAACATTTACTCTGATTGGAAGGTGAATGTATGAATCATGGGCCAACTTTTAGGAATTTAATTAAACAAAACATTCATTTATATAAAACAAAGAACAACTTTAACCTTTAGAAACTTAATTTTTTTGTTAAAGAAATGTAGAGATATTTCCAGTTTCTGAACATTTCTGTGTCTAATCTAACAAAGTCAAGACATAAACGAATTAATATATCGAAGAAAACTAAACGAATTTTTCAACTTTGCAACAAAAACACTAAGCTGCTTAATAACTTAACATGAAACCCTACAAATATATCAGATTAATACTATAATTTTATTCATATATAACACAACATTACTTTGAGAGAATAAAATTAAACAAAATAAATAAAATAGTTATTATAATCCATATTCCCTAGAGGATATTCTTCGCGAAACAAACAAAAAAAAAAAAAAAGAAAAAAAAAAGAAGGCAGGAGAAGAGGGAAGCGAGGAGCACCTTTTTTTCTAGTATTCCGTTTATTTTCTATAAGGCGGGGTGGTTTCGGGCTATTTCATCGGAGAATATGAGCAACGTTACCGGCGATCGCACTGACGACGGCCTTTCCACCGCTGTCGCCTCTACAGCTGTCCAGAGTTCCCCTCCCACTGATCGTCCTGTCCGCGTCTACGCCGATGGGATCTACGATCTTTTCCATTTTGGTCACGCTCGATCTCTCGAACAGGCCAAGAAATCGTTAGTATTTTCTTATCTCTTGGACGTAGTTTTCCTAAATTCGCATCCCTGATTTTGTTTTTTTTTTTTTTTTTTTGCCGTCTCAGTGTCATTTGTCTGCGATCTATTGAGTCTGGGTTCATCGTAAGTCGTGTAGTTAGAGGAATCTTCGTTAGTAGATAGTCTCGGAGATAAATTGGTGTGTGTTGATTGAAATTACTGCAAAAATATGTTATGTCCAAGTCCTTGTGGCCTATGATTTTAGTGTATGATTGGAATTTTGGCGATAGCTGATGTTTCTGGACTCGTGCTTCAATTTTGATTTTGACATAAATTGAGAGAAATATACGAATAATGGTTTCGTGTTTTTATGATGTTGCTATGGTTTTGGGATTTACTTGAGCAGGTTTCCAAACACTTACCTTCTTGTTGGATGTTGCAACGATGAAACTACCCATAAGTACAAGGGAAGGACTGTAATGACTGCTGAAGAGCGATATGAATCACTTCGGCATTGCAAGTAAAATTTATTGTCTTCTCCTATGTTTGTGTTTAGTAGTAAGAAGCCATGGAAGTGGTATCGAAATGGGTTTTGAGGACTCCGTTTGTTTTATCAATCAGGTGGGTGGATGAAGTCATCCCAGATGCACCATGGGTGGTCAACCAGGAGTTTCTTGACAAGCACCATATTGACTATGTCGCCCACGATGCACTTCCGTAAGAACATGTGTCTTTTTTTTGCTAATTTCGATTTTGATTACTATCTGCTTGTTGTTAGTTATGGTGGAAACTTAGTTTTACTGTATATTACTATCTGGCATCTGCTTGGTGTTCTTTCTATACAGATGATTCTAGAACGACAGTAACCTTCTTTGTATATATATCATACACAGGTATGCTGATTCCAGTGGAGCTGGAAAGGATGTTTATGAATTTGTGAGTCTGGAGAATAATCATACTCCTGCTTTTGGCACTTTCATATTTCTGTTTTAACTGAGCATCTGTTACAGGTTAAGAAAGTTGGGAGGTTTAAGGAAACTATGAGAACTGAAGGAATATCTACCTCGGACATAATAATGAGAATAGTGAAAGATTACAACCAGTATGTCATGCGTAACTTGGATAGAGGATATTCAAGGGAAGATCTTGGAGTTAGCTTTGTCAAGGCATGACATCAGTTTCTTACCTCTTCATTTTCGTTGTTCTGTTAAATTTTCTCTTGTGGAGTAATCAACTTTGGGGTTGTCAATTTGCTACAGGAAAAGAGACTTAGAGTTAATATGAGGCTAAAGAAACTCCAGGAGAGGGTCAAAGAACAACAAGAAAGAGTGGGAGAAAAGGCATGTCGTCTCTCAACTTCCATTTACTTAATTACTTATCATATGTCCATTGTTTTGACTGTATTGCATTCTATTAGATAAGCTGGTTATCATAATATTCAGTGACTGTGTGGAAACCACTCCTACAGTGTCACGTTTGCAGTCCAAATTCTCAAAACTTGAATCTTGTTCAATTCGTTAAGTTTTTTTATACTGGGTTTGCTAAGTAGCCTTAGGCAGAAAGCATGATGCTTGTTAATCCTTTCGCGTTTGAATTGTCAAAATACTAAAAGGATTTTCTTCTTTTTATGTATAGTAGCAGTGCCTGGCAATATCAAGTTGTTAAATAATTTCATCCCTGTAGTAGCAGCCTGATCACGTGTAGCTGCTGCTCTAAAATAATCTCATGCTTTAGCTAATAATATGATATTTGATGACTATGTTCATGTGCGATATCTATCTTAACTGAACAAGCTGATTCTGCAGAAGTTTCTTATGATGTTTTAATTGCCTGTTCTTACTCCTTCCTTTGTTGATTTCTAAAAGCGGGGTTTTTTTTCCAGATCCAAACTGTAAAAATGCTGCGTAACGAGTGGGTTGAAAATGCAGATCGCTGGGTCGCTGGATTTCTTGAAATATTTGAAGAAGGTTGCCATAAGATGGTAAGTCAAAATCTTGAAGACACTATTAACTGGACACATACGTAATACATTAATAAGTTAATACTATGTTCTGTATAACTTTTGATTAAAGTTGACAAATGTGTAAAATGTTGACAGGGAACTGCAATCGTAGACAGTATAATGCGACAAAAGTCGGTAGACAGGCTGGAGAACGGTCAGGATGATGACACAGACGATCAGTTCTATGAAGAATACTTCGACCATGACATGGGTAGTGATGACGAACAGTTCTATGACGAGGAAGAAATAAAGGAAGAAGAGAAAGAGCACGCGGTTAAAACGGATGCAAAAGAGAACAAGTAAGAAACAAATTTGGCTTCCATAAACCGCAGGTTAGTTACTTATGGCCACTTCTACTGAACTCCCTTTAGCCTGTCACTCTCTCTCTCTCTCTGGATCAGTGAAATACATCTACTTAACATATAATATCAAAGTTTAGAAAGAGAGAGAGAGAGAGTGTGATGTGTGTGTGTGTGTGTGTGTTGAACAAACGAACGTGCGTGGTTGTCTTTGGTGAGAGTTGTCTCATCTTTGTTGATTTTTGAATACGCATGTTTTTTCATGTATTTTTTCTTCTTTTTTATGATGGGCAAAGTGTTATGAAGTAACAATACAATTGTCTGAAACAGGATAAGTCAAATGATTCGTGTGTGCCACAAAGTAAACATCGTTGTAATCATCTTCCAAGTTCGAAACTCGACTCGTTTTTCTTTTTTTAAATATATTTTTCATTGATTTCGGTTCATCTCTTTTTTTTTTTTTTTTACTTAACGGTTTTCAGTGGGCATAACTCGTCAAGATAGTTGATTTCCAAGGGATTTTGACGGTCTATTTTTTGATATTTTGTATAATAGAGAAAAAAAATGTTGTTAGAAATATGATCACTAAATTAGAAAGTAAAATTTCTCATCAGTCGCTAAATCGTCTATGAACTTGTGAAGAAAGAAAAGGTTAAAATAGCCCAGATCAGGACTTGTATGTAAGTAAGATGAGAGCCACAAACGGATTTTTTATACTCCGTTTGGTAAGTAACTCTCGCTTTTGTTTCTTTTGTCCCTCGTAAGGATTTTGTATCTTAGAAGAGAGCCACAAATTAAAAATATCAACGCGTGAGATAATTGATTAATTTCAGTTAATTAAGTGTTACGCAGCTTTACAAAAAGACAATTAGTAGAAAATAGAGAGATTCGAGGCTTAGCTTCTCCAATACATATCTAGCTAAATTAATCGTTAATTTCCATTTTATAAATGACTGAACACATTTGCTGCTGATCTGTGTAATACGTAATTCTTTTTTGTTTTTTTGATGAATTACTTAGTACGTTAGGATTAGTTAGACAAGTTTAAATAATATGACCGGGCTTGTCAGGCCAACGGCTTTTACTAGAAAATTAGCTTTCTATTCAAACTGGTTGTACATATTATATATAATTTGGAAAATTAATAGTAAATCAAATTGTTTGAAACATAAAGTATATATACTAGGGTTAATTTGCAAAATGAAAATTATTTATGGGTAAATGACAATTTCGAACTTTGAATTCATATATATGATAGCTGCTGAATCGAATGTCTACAATACGCACTAGGCGACTAAAACTCCGACGAAAGAAATAGCTTTTTAAGACCAAGATTCATTTACTTACGGTATGAAGATATATTGGTCTTGTTACTGGTTATAAGAATCAAGAGAGATGATCAAGAAGCAATAGGTAAACTTTATACAACCGAAAATACAGACACAGATACAGTGAACGTTGCAGTTAACAAGTCAGACACAAACATATGTTGAGAAACAGAAGCATTGATCAAGTTGGAGCATGTGTAACCAGCTACAGACACAGACGCAGTGATTCCTCAGATAGAGAATCAGAGAATCTACTACAGCCAAGACAGTTCAGTGTAAAGTCACATGGAATGAAGTGACGTGTTGAACCTTGGAGTCTTAGTGAGAAGATCCAAGAAGTGAGAGATCAAACAATCATGCTTTAAGCTCATGAGAACAAGTCTTCCATTAGCAGTTGAGTAACTCTGAAAGTGCAACAGAGCAGAAAGAAGGTATCAGCTGCATCATACAACTTAGCAGAAGTTTGTTTAGCAGTTGAGTAAACTTGAAGTGCAACAGAGATGAAAACAGAGCAGATAACTTGTAGTGGTTGTGTAGTGCTACAGAGCTGGAAACAAGAGATGAATCGTGAAGAGGTTGTGTAGTGCAACAGAGCAGAAAAGCGTCAAGTTGCAGCAAACAGTGGAACGGCTGTGTCAGAGAAGCATGCTTGTGTTAGGTACGACAGGAACAAAAGCATGGGTCAAGTTGACAAAAAGAGAACAAGCTTTTACCCAAAAGACAAGAGGAAGAAGCTTGTGGAATCTAGGGTTTGTGGAGAACTCTAAGAGGTATAAAAGGAAGAGGTGGTAGCAAGGAGAAGCTCACGCACCCTAGACCTAAAATTGAGAGAAGCACACATGTTGTGTGTGGTGTTGTCCCACCAACAAGATAGAAAATCTGTTGGTGGTTTTTGTAGAGGTTCACACTAGTCGGAAAAGACAAAGAGTGGTGGTTCCTTTAGTTCATGTAGATAAGAGTGGTAGGCACAAGTGTGTGCTAGATACCATTGGCAAATGTGACTTTTGCGTTCTTATTCTAGTGAATGATTCTGGACTTGGTCCCGGGGATGTAGGTTATCCGAACCCCGTTAACAAATCTCTTGTGTCGTCTCTTCACTATCCTTTCATCTCTCTGTTAAGCATCGCTCATACATATCTGTCATACAAGTCTGTAGATCTAGCACGCATCTCATTCTTTCAATTGGTATCAGAGCAGGAAACCGATTTGAGATTATACTGTCTCTAACAGGTTAGATCCTGAGATGTGTCTAGATGAGGAAGAAGAGCTATGATCTTATTTGGAGAAAATCAAGTGATGGGTTCTATCCAGGTTGGTGAAAATAAAGAACAAAGAGATGAGAGAAAGATGACGACGGCGGATCTGTTTTCAAACTCGTCCGAAGTTGTTTGTACAGTTTATCGGATTTTTCAGTGTCATCTTCAAGGTGTCTTGGTTCTCGTGCCGTGAGAAATTGTAGTCGAAGAAATGAGAAAGGTTTTCTCACATGGGTATTTTGTGTTTTTGGTCGGCTTTCATCTAAATTCGTAAATCAGGCCCAATAAAAGCCCACAAGGAGTTGTTTTAAGGTGTTGGGCATGTGAAGGTTTTTACCACGTGTGGATCTGGTTTAAAAAAATCAACAAGTCAACGAGAGTCTTCTGCTCCAGTTTGGTGTTTGCCATGAAATTAATAAAGGATCTGTTGATGCTCAGAGATTCTCCGTTGTATGTGCGTTGTCACAAGAAGCTGGAAGCAATAGGTGGAATTACATCATTTTTGAAATTATAAAGTGAGTTGGAGGCTAAGAAGATGTCACATGATGCTCATTGTTGATAACCCAAATCTGGGGTGAGTCCTTGTTCTGTGTCTCTAACGGTAAAGAGAGAGAGACGAAGTGTTGTGGTTTACATCTGATTTTGAGTGAGAGAAGAAGACGTTCATCTCTCTGCCGCTGAGGATTCAATGGTCGTTTGATTGGTTCTTTTCAATCACAAGTGTTACTTGTGTTGGGACTTTAGAGAAAGAGTTAATAACTCAATTTGGTTATTTTCTCTAATTTGAAAAGAAAGGAAGTGATTCTCGGCAAAGAATTATGATCTCTGAATCTGGGTGTCTATGGAAGTGAAGAAGAGCTTGTGTGAGGAATGAAGCTTGATCCTCACTAATGTTGAAGTTTGTCGCTGATGCCTCTTAAGAAAGATGAGGAATTGATCTTGTGTGGTCTTGTGTTATGTTGGGTTTCTGGTAACTGTGCAAAGGCCTAGTGTGGTATTATATCTAAGCCCATTACAGAAAATGGTGAAGATAGGTCAAAGCTGCAGGTGACTGTGGAGTTCGACATCAGCCACATGTTTGGGTTCAGTTTGAGCCTGTATGTATTCTTGAAGAAGCTCGTGGAGTGTTGCGATCTAATGGAGATAGAAACAGTATGGTGAAGAAGTGATCAGGGAAGGGCTAAATTGCATGAGTTGTTTTGTAGAGGTTTGTCTCAGCCTATCAAAGATGCTCCTAGCTAAAGAAGAAGACTTAAGGTCATATTGATTGGTTGAGATCACAAGAAAGGGAAATATCATCAAAGGATA
>NC_025689.1:9910899-9914382 GCF_000633955.1 Camelina sativa | reverse complement strand
TCAGTTCAAGACCTCATGGTTGGAAAAAGAAACAGGTGTTCTTAATGTTCCTAGGTCAGGTAATCACAATCAAAGTATTAAGATCCATCAGTGAGTAAGACGAAGTTAATTGTGAAGAAGTGTGGAAAGTCATCTGATCTGAAGGTGAATATCTTGCACCAAAGTCTGAAGTGGTCAAGGCAGACATTCACCTCTATGTCACTACCTCAAACGTATGTCAATATATGTAAAATCTTCTGCGTGATGGAATATGTTTACAAGGAATTAATCTCTGCTGGGAGTTAGTGTCACGAGAGAAGTGTTACTATGGATATGTGAAACACATTTGTTTCTGTTGAAAATTCTTATGGGTCTTGGAGGTTTAAGGTTTTAGTGAGGAATGTCCTTGAAGCTCGTATCAGTTGTTATTGGTTTTGTTCTCAGTTGTGCCTTGTATTGGTTGGGATTGTTTTCAAGTAAGTTGTTGCAGAATATTCAAGAAGACATTTGGGTGTTAGAAGAGAAGAGTAAGAGCGTTGGATTATTAAATTTCAAGAGAAGGATTCACTTTCACTAATAGTATAAGATGGTCGGGATCAATCTGAGGTAGAATACTCAGAGTTGTGTAACTCCGGTTCAGTTCTGCAAGGTTAGCTTAAGTGACATCTGCAAGGAGATGTTGGTCGGGATCAATTTGAGGTAGAATACTCAGCTTTGAGTAACACCGGTTAAGTTGTAACCCAGGAAGCTGAAGTGTCTTGTCAGTGAAAGTTGAGACATCGCTTTTGAAATTCAAGAAGTTGTTGCTGCTCCAGGTTTTACAAATCTGAGGATTTTATATGAGTTCCTTCTTATGTGTTTTTGAAGAAAGACGTTCCAAATACTGAGATAACAACTGCTGCAGAAGCTGCAATCATCTGTCTTATTCATTGGTTCACAGTTGGGATCACGAGATGTTGTTCAAAGGTTGGCTCAAGGTATGTTCATCTGGATTTATCTCAACTTTGCTCTTAAGCTGAAGTATAGTTTTCTGGTTAAAGTCGGTGTGCACATGTGGTTGATATTATGGTCATGATGTCTTGTTCGGTGTTGCAAGAAACTGTTGTGTGCGTGTGGTTTTATACCCAATCTCTGGTTTGGTATATTGCTTGAGGTTCAGGAGGAGTTTCAAGAAAAGCATAGGTGTGATCTGTATTGTAACTAGTTGATATGGAAGAGACCTCTACTTCATGAAGTACAATATCTGGATATCTGATCTGACTTAGTAAAGAAGAGCGTTTTGAAGCCTATATTTACAAAAATGGAAACAGCTCTAAATCAAGGCTACTTGAGCAAGCAAGTCTGCAGAAGCTGAGGCTATTCAGTCAGTGCTACATTTCACAAGATCATCATGGTTCGAGAGAATTGTCTATGTTTCCGCTGTGACTACAAAGGTATTAAGTTTGATGATCATGTTAGTTTCCATTGTTCAAAGGCTGAACTTCAAAATGAAGCACAATGATTGCTAGTACTAAGAGGTTCTGATCAAGTTAAGATTCATGAGGTTCAAAGGGGATTTTAAGATGTATGACAATTGTGTTCTCAAGGAAGTGTTCTCGGCTCAGTACTGGTTTGTGTTTTTGTCTTCAGAAATTAGCTGTTCTGTGCGTACGGCAGGCTTTGATCCTGATCCTATTGGCGACAGCGGTACATTTCTGAAGATGGGTTAACTAGTTCTGAGCTACTCTCATCTGTGTCATTGTAACCAAGTCATCATTGTCATTGGTTTGATGGCTGATATCATGTTCTGGTTTTATGATTTTGGTATGTGTGAATTTTCTGCAGTGTTCAGGCAAGTCTGAGCAGACTCTTAACATCAAAGCAAGAGGAGGATCAATATTTGCTTAATGAGTTCCTTATTGGACTATGCTCTTGATATCTGTTATTTTTTACCTTAGTTATGCACTCAAGCAGGGGGAGTTTTTATGGTTGCCTTGCAGGATGAGTTAGTGCCATTGATTGCTTGAGTATCAAACTGCGCTAAAAAGGGAGAGTTCTTGTATTTACTCCCATTTGCTAGTTGTTGGGGCTGCTATGCTTGTGTCATTGCTGCTGTCACAACTTGAAGATGTTTGATAAATGCAGAAGATGGTATTAATGTCAAGTCCAAGGTTTGATGATGACAAGTTGGTTCATCGTATGAAGTTGAATATCAAACTGAGCATCAAAGGGAGACTCTCTGAATTACTCCCATATGCTAGTTGTTGTTGTTGCTATGCTTTGTCGTGGTTGCAGGTAATAGTTGGAGGTATTTTATATTCACTGAAGATGTGATCAAGTCAAGATCAGGAGCTTGATGGGTTATGATTAAGGGAGAGTTAGAGTCCTTCAACTCAGTCAACAAGGGAGAGATTGATTTGTGTGTTGACCGAGATTGAAGTTGTTTGAATTATGTATGCCAAAAAGAAACAAGAACATGATATGTAGAGGTTGCAGATCATCAACGTTTGTCAGTCCTACAACTCAGTCAACAAGGGAGAGATTGAAGATACACTGTGTTGACAGAATTGTAAGATTGACAATAAGGCGTAAAGGAGTAACTATTGAAACAGAAGAGAGAAGATCACAATGACAGAATCCTCTCAATGTAATGAAGATGCCAAAGTTTCAGTTACATCATGAAAGCTTGAAGATCATCAAGTGCAAGAATAGAGAAAGCTTGAGTTCTATAACTCAGTAACAAAGGGAGAGATTGAAGATATATTGGTCTTGTTACTGGTTATAAGAATCAAGAGAGATGATCAAGAAGCAATGGGTAAACCTTATACAACCGAAAATACAGACACAGTTGCAGTGAACGTTGCAGTTAACAAGTCAGACACAAACATATGTTGAGAAACAGAAGCATTGATCAAGTTGGAGCATGTGTAACCAGCTACAGACACAGACGCAGTAATTCCTCAGATAAAGAATCAGAGAATCTACCACAGCCAAGACAGTTCAGTGTAAAGTCACATGGAATGAAGTGACGTGTTGAACCTTGGAGTCTTAGTGAGAAGATCCAAGAAGTGAGAGATCAAACAATCATGCTTTAAGCTCATGAGAACAAGTCTTCCATTAGCAGTTGAGTAACTCTGAAAGTGCAACAGAGCAGAAAGAAGGTATCAGCTGCATCATACAACTTAGCAGAAGTTTGTTTAGCAGTTGAGTAAACTTGAAGTGCAACAGAGATGAAAACAGAGCAGACAACTTGTAGTGGCTGTGTAGTGCTACAGAGCTGGAAACAAGAGATGAATCGTGAAGAGGTTGTGTAGTGCAACAGAGCAGAAAAGCGTCAAGTTGCAGCAAACAGTGGAACGGCTGTGTCAGAGAAGCATGCTTGTGTTAGGTACGACAGGAACAAAAGCATGGGTCAAGTTGACAAAAAGAGAACAAGCTTTTACCCAAAAGACAAGAGGAAGAAGCTTGTGGAATCTAGGGTTTGTGGAGAACTCTAAGAGGTATAAAAGGAAGAGGTGGTAGCAA
>NC_025689.1:9872003-9910130 GCF_000633955.1 Camelina sativa | reverse complement strand
GAGAATCTACCACAGCCAAGACAGCTCAATGTAAAGTCACATGGAATGAAGTGACGTGTTGAACCTTGGAGTCTTAGTGAGAAGATCCAAGAAGTGAGAGCTCAAACAATCATGCTTTAAGCTCATGAGAACAAGTCTTCCATTAGCAGTTGAGTAACTCTGAAAGTGCAACAGAGCAGAAAGAAGGTATCAGCTGCATCATACAACTTAGCAGAAGTTTGTTTAGCAGTTGAGTAAACTTGAAGTGCAACAGAGATGAAAACAGAGCAGACAACTTGTAGTGGCTGTGTAGTGCTACAGAGCTGGAAACAAGAGATGAATCGTGAAGAGGTTGTGTAGTGCAACAGAGCAGAAAAGCGTCAAGTTGCAGCAAACAGTGGAACGGCTATGTCAGAGAAGCATGCTTGTGTTAGGTACGACAGGAACAAAAGCATGGGTCAAGTTGACAAAAAGAGAACAAGCTTTTACCCAAAAGACAAGAGGAAGAAGCTTGTGGAATCTAGGGTTTGTGGAAAACTCTAAGAGGTATAAAAGGAAGAGGTGGTAGCAAGGAGAAGCTCACGCACCCTAGACCTAAAATTGAGAGAAGCACACATGTTGTGTGTGGTGTTGTCCCACCAACAAGATAGAAAATCTGTTGGTGGTTTTTGTAGAGGTTCACACTAGTCGGAAAAGACAAAGAGTGGTGGTTCCTTTAGTTCATGTAGATAAGAGTGGTAGGCACAAGTGTGTGCTAGATACCATTGGCAAATGTGACTTTTGCGTTCTTATTCTAGTGAATGATTCTGGACTTGGTCCCGGGGATGTAGGTTATCCGAATTCGTTAACAAATCTCTTGTATCGTCTCTTCACTATCCTTTCATCTCTCTGTTAAGCATCGCTCATACATATCTGTCATACAAGTCTGTAGATCTAGCACGCATCTCATTCTTTCACGGTATACCATACAAGACTTTATCTTCTTTAATTAGATCTGTATGTAATTACTTTGAGTAATATGACTGACATCTACCATCTATGAATGAGGAAAACTACAATAGAAAGATAAAGGAAAATCAGATTTTTGTAGAAGATAAAAAAGGTGAGATACTAAGTTGATTTGTAACTCGATTATTTTGCATCAAAATGAAATTCAAAAAGTATGAATGTTGTATCCTCAAATGATTTTCAAAACTATTTTTAAATTTATCCAAACTAGTATACGGACAGAATAAAAAAAAAACTTAGTTAAAAGTGTCAAATTTAATTTTTCTGCATGTGCAAAAAGGATAAAATAATAAAGGTGCACAACGTTTTGTATGAAAAATAAACGAAGATATGATAAAGCAATGTGCAACATCTCATCTTTTAGCTAGGAAAAATTTGTGTGATCACATTTCTTTATATATGAAGTTGTATCATTCAACAACAACTTGGATGTCCTCAGGGCTGTAAATAAATCTAAAGACCAGATTTTAGTCTCATTTAGATGGATATAATGTGTTCTAAAACAGACTAAATATATTTGGGGTCCCTAATTATACCAATGGAATTCTGTCTGCTCAAATTCTAAGAATTAAAAAGCGCTTCGGAATTCAGTAATTATGTAGATTGTGAGATTAATATGTTCACCAATATTTTAAACTTGCTAAGTTATATATACTGATATTAGGATAAGTATTGTTCATTGCAAAATACTAATGGCTATACAAGTTTTAATTGATGTAACTTTGAAATAATTAGTAAAGTCAAAATTTTCTATGAAACAATATTAACAAAATTTGATAAATATAAAAAATTCCAACCACGAAATAAAATAACAGAAATAATCTGTGTCCAGAAAGATATGTAGCGACAGATAAAAATAATAAAGTAAACTATATTTTGTAATATGATTGTTAGTACATCAGTAATTATTTTATATAAAACTAATAGACTAGTTATATATATACATATATAACATTGGTTGACAAAAAAAATAAATGATACTAAATGAAAATGACAGAATAATCTGTGTTCAGAAAGATATGTGTATATATGACTATGTCAAGATAGTTACGTGATTAACTGATTAACAGATGTATTAGAACATTAAGAATCAAATAAAAAAGGTATAAGCATATGGAGATGAAAAAAAATGAGTCACAATATCGACATATTTAGAGGTTGACTTGATATCTTAAAGCTCCATTACCATTATTTTTCTCGAGCTAAGAGAGGAGTCAACTTGTGTGCTACACAGGTCCGTACATTTTATGTCGACATTCTTTCGCCATACTTTTTGAATAAAAAACAAGAAAAAGATATATTCTTTGTCTTCTTTTTTATCTTTATTCATTCTTTTCTATTTTCAATTATTTAATAATAGTCTCGGAAACTAGGCTACTATTGACGACGTGTCTGAAGACTCTCACGATTCTTAACTATTAAAAATAACAATCCGTAAGGAAGAGACGATATTATTATTTTTTCCTTTTGTTTCCATAATAGTCGCTCTCGACTAACTTTACCATCGATGCCCTCATTTTCCATTTATCATTAAGAACATACAATAATACTATGAACATCAATACCATTATATATTAGGTCCCTTATATATTATATAAGAGATAGATTTCCACTCATTTACAAGATTAAAAATTCATTATCATATGAGAATATAAAATTTGATTTGCAACATAATATTAGTATATTATTTAAACAAATAAAACATTTATATCAGATATGAATGAAAAAACGGGGTGTGACTTTGATTAACATTCTTCCGTTCCGTCCTATTGATTTTCCTAAGAATATACACATAGGTTTAAATGTATATCGTTGTTTGTTAAAGGAAATTAGCTTAATTGGAGCATATCCAAAACCTAGGTTGCAAATCGTCTGCGCAATCCGTAATGATATGGTGCATGTATGAACCCTTTGGAATATTGATGTGGTGCATGTATTCCTATATTTTTATGTTCAAGTTAGAAATCTGACGTACAAGAGGACATTATTGGTATATCGTTTCATACAAGCGCAAATGTTTTATATTTCCATTATTAGAGGATTCGAAAGAATAGAACAAACCAAACACTAACAAAAAGATTCGGTGACATTTCCTCCACATCATTATACTCACCAAACCTTACATAGAGCCATGTCTCTGAACTCAACATATTTTACGTATCCCTCACTCACTAAAAGCTTCCTAAATATCATATTAATTTCGTTGTTCATGATCAGATATATTTGATTTTGGCGTCGAAGAACAACACCTCCTCGATTTATTCATGTCACATGAACGACTAATTAGGTATACATCGAGACAATTGTATGAGGATATCAGTATCCTAAAATCTCTGCCAACTCCACCATGTAGAAGCGGCAGCACGTGGGAAATACTAAAACTTTCATCACTGGTCGTACTCAGATTCACCCTAGCTAGCTAGCCCATGATCAGAAAGCCCTCCGGTGACTCTAGTTTCAGCGATCGTTTTTTCTTGTTAAAGAAGTTTTGATGACGAATCCTAAGTCAAAGACGAAACGAATGCTCCAGTACTGATTTAATGACGATCACTTGACAACAACCCCAACCGATCCGATAAGCGTTGCAGCTGGAGAAAACCTATTTCTTGTCAAGACACTAATAATATTTTTTTATTGCTTTATTAATTTATCCAATTGATTCGTTTAATTTTTTGACTTTAAGATCAGATCTTTCTCTCATGAATCGCTAACTATATATTGCTTCTTCTTCTTTTTTTTTTTTTTTTATGAGGAAAGATCATAAGTTAACTATTGCTCGAGTAATAAAAACAAAGTACATTGTAAAACTGTTGAGTTTGGTTGACAATTATCCGAAGGATGCGTGAAGATATAAAAAAGACACACGAGATACAAAATCTCATAAGTTGAATAGATATAGTTTTTATGGGTTAAATTAGCTCAATATTTTTGTGTTAATGATTGACAAACAAAACAAAAAACTATTAGCACATTTTAATAAGATATTAGTATACGTATATATATACACATCTAGATACTTCCATTTCCATACTTTCTTCTTCATCAAGGATCCTAAACTTTTTCCTCATAAAAACCCTAATTGTCAAAAGAGAGAATATGAAGACCAAGAACGTGAAACTCTTACTCTTCTTCTTATCCATCTCCGTCCTCCTCATCGCGGTCGTCAACGCAGCCGAAGGCCATTCACATGGGAAACCGCAATGTGAATGCTCACACGATGACGACCATGACAACAAAGAGGGAGCAAGGAAGTACAAGATCGCGGCAATACCTTCGGTTCTAATTGCCGGCGTAATCGGAGTTCTTTTCCCATTGTTAGGCAAAGTCTTCCCTCCTTTGCGTCCAGAAACACCTTTCTTCTTCGTCACGAAAGCTTTTGCCGCCGGAGTTATCCTCGCAACCGGATTTATGCACGTCTTGCCTGAGGCTTACACGATGCTTAACTCGCCGTGTCTAACCTCAGAAGCTTGGGAATTCCCATTCACCGGGTTTATTGCGATGGTCGCTGCGATCTTGACGCTATCCGTCGATACATTTGCCACTTCAAGTTTCTATAAATCTCATTGTAAAGCGTCCAAGCAGATCAACGATGGAGAATCCGCCGAGCCTTCGGTCGACTCCGCCCAAGTCCAAGTTCTCCGAACTAGAATTATTGCACAGGTTTGTTGAACTCCACGTTTTGAAAATTAATCATAGCTTTTGCGTTTACTATTTTAATATTTTTTTATTATCATGTTTCAAATAGAACGTTTTGATAAATATATTTTTGGCCAAATAAATAATTTGATAAATAGAGGAAGATAGATTTGACAATCCCATATTGGCTGTAGTGATTTTGCTTCGAATCAAACATATATAATTGCTAATGGCAATACAAAACGTTAACATTTAATGAATTAACGTTAAAGGTTACTTGATAAAAAGGAAAACATGCATATATATATATATACTAGAAGTCATTCCGTGCTACGCGGATTTAGCTTACATTATTTTTGAATTTTAGTAATTTGGATATTATAGTTCTTTTATTTGTTTACTTAGCAATTATTATTTTAATGATTTTTTAAATATACTGATTATTTCAATATTTTTTGGGTTCTTTTGTTTAGTGTTACTTAAATTTTCCTTTTATATGTAGTATTAGAGTATTTCAACATGTAGAGAAATTTTTGATTACATAGTAGTGTGTTTATGGTTTTTTCTCCCTTTAGACTTTCAAGACATATTAAGCATTCTCCATCTTTTTATTTTCTTTCTTGCGTTTGCACAAATTATATTACCACTGACATCTACAAAAACATGAAAATTTTGGAAAATAACTTACATGAATACAATCTAAATATGAAATTTAGGTAAACAACAATGAACTTAATAAATATATTTTACCAGCTAATTTTTGGTGAGGTAAAAAATGCAATCACATCCCTCAATATAATTTATTCTTTATACATTCTAATACAAATTAAAATTTTTTTACAAAATTTTAATAATGAAAATGAATCCAAGTAAATAAAGTTATAAAAAATTACTCTAAGTTTTGGTGTAGTATAAAATGCAATAGTTTTGTTCCATCGCCGAAATGATTGTTTAGATCTATCTTTTTAGCTTTATCATAAATGCAATTGAATAAAACAAATATTTATTTTCTTGTAGCTACTTAGAAGAAAAACCGCAAAATATTATAATATCAATGTCATAATAAAAAGTGTCTTAGGAAGTAAAATATTATATGTGAAAGTGGAAAATGTTATGAGAATATTTGTTGATCTTTTATTTTTAAGATGGTTAATCTAAAGCTATTTGATACTAAGATTCCTAAAAAATGATACCAATATACAATTAGCATATATTACTCACAAGTCACAACTATAGAAGTCAAATTAATTAATATAGAAAAATGCAACTCATATCATGCTATGATATAAAAAGACATCACAATCTTAACAACATGATTTTTTTAAGCATATGATAGTAACATCACAAACTAAATTTACAATGACTCATATGCATCGTCTTATAAGAAGAAGTTTTAGTCTACTCTATACACTGTTAATTATAATATAGCAAATTTAAAATGCTACTAATAATCTTAATATAACGATAATAATGCACTATTATAGAGAGACAAATAATAGCAAAGGAAAAAATGATATTGTATGTACACCCTCTAAGATGGCACCGACAAAGACAATATTTACAAAATCGCTATCGAAACAAAATGATAGCGTTTTTTTGTGTGCTAAAAATACGCATATTTCTTGTAGTGATGTTGAATATATTAAATCATGATAGTTCATTTTTTCATGATGTAGTAGTATTAATATAACCAACAAACACGACAACCCTAGAGTAAATATAAAATATGGTTCAAGACCCGGACCGAGGCCCAACCCATAGGGTAAGCAAATGAAGCCAAGCATTATGGCATCAAATTTTTTGGAGCATACTGTAGACCAAAAGTTTTTTTTTTTCTTTTATGTAAAAAAAATAAAATTATAAGTTCAGTTTTTATTAGATTTTTTTTTATAAGTTCAAGTTTTATATAAGAAAAACATATATTTTTCATGTAGATATATCCAATTTGTATAAATATTTAAATGAATATGAAACATTGAAAAGACAAAAAAATGAGAGCAAGCAAAACGAACATATTTCGGTTTATGGACTTAGAAACTATCTTATGAAAATAAATTTTTATACTACTATTCTTATTATTTTATTTACGATAATGAAAATGGTTTCTTAAAAACAAATTGACATAGGTCATCCAAANAAAAAAAAAAAAAAAAAAAGAAAAAAAAAGGTCATCCAAAATTGCCGGACCGGTCCATGGAGATTAGGAAATACATACATAAACACTCTAATGAATAAGTAAATTTGTCAAACATTTTTAATGCAAACAATAAACATAATAACCTGCAAAAAAATATTTAAAATTATTCAAGAATACCTATTGAAATATGGAAAATATATAAAAATAATATAATTCTTCATAGGAACCTAATGACTGAAATTAAATAATCATGACTGAAAAAATCTCTTAAAATGAGAGCAATTAGGGACTCAAATTTAATTTTATGGAAAACTGATTGAATTCTAATATTATGGAAAACAAATTGGTAATATCTAATGGGGAATAAATAAGTAAGCAATTATCAAATTACTTACATAAAACATCCCACCATTAGATTAAATAGGATTAAACTCCAGAAACTAAACCCAGTAATGAATACTCAGAAATTAAAATTTGACTCAAAATTTATGAATTTATAAGAGAATTTTGAGAATACGTAAACATCTACAATCTAACATAATTTTAGATTCCTTTCTTGCTTATGAATCATTTATAAGATGGAAACCCATAAATAATTTTTTTACATAATTTAGAATCCGTTCTTACTGTGAATCATACATAAGATTGAAACATATTTTTATAATGTCAAAATAACCTGTAATCAGATTGTTCCTAGGATGAAACCACAAACTGATAAATGGTGGGTTTAGATTGGAAGGATCTAATTGAAGACGGGAAGAATGAAATGTTAAGAGTTTTTTTTTTGTTTTATGGGCTGTTAGTGAATTAGGTCCAAAGTATAAATGAATTTAGTTAATTAGGTCCAAACAACAAAAATGTACAGGTGTTAGATAGATAATAGGGCAAGTGTCATCTTCTTAGCAAAAGTTGAGAAAAACCTTCGCATATTATATAAGATATATATATATATATATATATATATATATATATATATGTACAAGTTCATTTGTATTGAGATTTTAGTTGTTGTCGACGCGGGTTCATTAGATTCGGACCATGTGAGATTTTGATTCTCTAAAGAAATCATCACATGTTATTAAGTACCAAAATTCCAAATAACAACTTTTCATATGGTTTAGTGGTTAGCTTTTATATCAAATTTAAAATATAGATAGTAAAATATATATATATATATATATATTAGCTTATAAAAAAAGCTAACTACATAATTTGAATTACATCAAAAATACTAAAACTAGATCACATGACGTAAGTTGCTTTTGGCCGAAATCTGATTTAAAAAATGATGCAATGTGAAGTTTGACATTTTACCTCAAAATTAATCTTCTTCTTGTGTTTACATTTTAAAACTTAAAAAAATAGGTATTGGAGTTGGGAATATTAGTACACTCAGTGGTAATAGGAATATCACTCGGAGCTTCACAGAGCCCAGAGGCTGCAAAAGCTCTCTTTATTGCATTAATGTTTCATCAGTGCTTCGAAGGTCTTGGCCTTGGTGGTTGTATTGCTCAGGTACCTTTTTATTCAATAATTTTGGAATATAGGAAGAACTTGTGATTATCTGTATATACTTTATTATTCTCTAATCTGTTAAATAAATAAACAAGCAAAAATGTGCTCAGGATTTTGAAAAAGTGTGATAGACCATCTACACAACTTGGAACATATGATCACATTCCAGTTTCAATGACAATATTTCTTGTTACAGGGAAAATTCAAGTGTTTGTCAGTAACATTGATGTCAACGTTCTTCGCAATAACGACACCAATAGGTATCGTTGTGGGAATGGGAATAGCAAATTCGTACGATGAGTCTTCACCAACTGCTCTGATCGTTCAAGGAGTATTGAACGCTGCATCCGCAGGTATTCTTATCTACATGTCTCTGGTCGACCTTCTCGCAGCAGATTTCATGCCCCCTAAGATGCAATCCAATACTGGGCTTCAAATCATGGCCCATATTGCTCTCCTTATTGGTGCTGGCCTCATGTCTCTATTGGCCAAATGGGCTTGATTATTCATATAATTCAATCTCTTTCCAGTTTTTGATTATGGCCTTTTTATGGCGATTGTGAATTCGAATTATTTGTTCTTTTTCTACTCCTTCAATTATATTTTTGAGATCTCTCTTTTCTGAAACCACCCGCATGTATTGATCATGTTCTAACATTACTTCAATTATGTATAATTTGATCCATGTCCCAGAAAAGTAACGAGCCTTGATTTGTTGCGCGTGTGATTTGAAATAATATATTAATTGTGTGCGATATCTTATCTTTATCCTAGGCATATATATATATATATATATATATAAATTGGTTGATGGTCATGGTCATGGTCATGTCAAGGAGATTCTCTGAAAATAATAACAAAAACTCACTTTTAAAAGAAAACATACAAGAGATATATTTGATCATATAACAGAAAAACTGTATCAGTAGATAGAAAAACAAGTTTCCTTTCAAAAGGATTTCTAATAGAATCATAAACATAAACAGTTTTAAAAGACTTGAAACATAAAGCATTAAACTAAACTTAAAACTTTAAATGATCCTAGAAAATAAACATACAACATAAGTTAAATGAGCCAGAAGCTGTTTTTAATGGATCCTCATCACTTCTTATTTTTCAGTTATTATTTTTTTACTGTATTAAATAAACCCTATATCCATCAGTCGCCAAAACCAAGAATCACAAAAACTATTTAGATTTTTCTTTTCTTTTTTGAATCTGTTTTATTCTCAAGTTTGAAATGATTTTCTCTCTATTCCGCCATTGTTACCGTTCCAATGCGGCAGAACGAGAGGATTCATCGACGATTGATGATCAGCGATTGCTGGCTCCTAACTCAAGGCAACGCTCGTTTGAAGATTCAACACGGTGGCGACCATCTTTATATCCCATCTTGGAAGACGACAACGAGAGTGAACGCTCAAAGGCGAAGGTCTCACACGCTCGTGCTAAATCAAACGCCAAAAAAATAGTTTCTTTCTGCTACAAACTCAAGAAAGCTTGGTTAGTCTGATCCTCACATATATTAGAAATTTAGAAAAAGCAAATTCATTTTAGATTTCTTTTGGCACATATAAGAAATTATGAATGAGGACATATTTCTCAATTGTGTGTGTGTGTGTGTGTGTTTGTGTGTGTGTGTGTGTGTGTGTGTGTGTGTGTGTGTGTGTGTGTTTCTAAACATTGATCTAACTTTATGAAAATTGATATAGCAATATAGCATGATAATGAAATTACGTCTAGTTTAATTTTTTTTCAAGATTAAGAACAATTAGCTTCAATGATTGAAAGAAATATGATCTATGAGAGAAGCAGTTTCCAAAGAAGTTTTTTTCTTTTTTCAGATTATAGACATATATATATATATATATATATATATATATATATAAATGCATTGAGTTTATTTATTATTTCAAATTTAAAATAAAACTGAAAATGAGTGACCAACCAAAGAAGCCTACCAAAATCATAGACATACATTGATAGTGATACCATTTAGCTAAAGAGAAAAGACTATTCCGTTAACCTTGGAATATTTGTCATTTCTAATTTGTTGATAAAAATGTTATCAAATATCTCTTGTTTGTCTATAGGAAGATTGCAATGTCGACGGATATGAGAGCCTCGCCGGGGTTGCCTCCTTGTCAAGTTATGCGTCGAATTCTTTAATTGTCTTCCGCTTCTGCAGCTCGACAGAAAATTGCATATAATGTAAATTATTTTACCTTTCATTTTCTTTAACTCAGAGAAAAGGAATTGGAGAGGCGATTGTCCATGTTCATCAGTTCATGGCATATAATAAAATTATTATTTGATTTTGATGACAACAGAACAAAACTATATTTTTAGTGGGGTTGTTTCTTAGCTCATTATTAATTGCATTCTCTATCTTTATATTATCATTAGATTAAGACTCATTCAATGTGCAGGTTTTAAAATTATTTAATAAATTTATATTTGTCAAAAAATATATTCATATTTTTTATAGATATAAACTATTTTTTTATAGATATAGTATATTAATTACTATTTATATACTTTATACCTTTTTGTTAGGAGAAAAATTATATTTATTTTTTACCTTTAATAAACTAAATTATATTTTTATATTTAATTTTTATAATAATAATCTAAAGCTAAATTATTAATAACCAAAATTTTCGCCAGATACTCATCATTATTATCGCAAAACGTGATTTCATATTCTCTTCTAAATTATGATTTCACAAATTTTTCACAAATTATTTGACATGCATACATGCTATCAAACCGTCATCTTATCAACATCAAATTTTAGTATATTTTTTTACTACTAAAAATGTATTTTTACAATCAAAGATATTTTATTGTCAAAATAATCTCTTTATCACTGCAACTTTCCGACCCTCACCTCTTAAGTAGGGTCCATGTTTTTTTTAGGCCCATGAGCTTACTTTTATCCGACGTTTGGTACACTATGTTCAGGAGAACGTCCTCTCTAAAACTTGTTTACAAATCACCACATCATATTTCTCTTTTTTTTTCCTCACTTGCATAATTCCGACAATCACTTCCTCAAAGGTAGTTTATCATGTAACTTTTACAGCTCAAGCACGATTAACTGTGGAGTTTTCTCAGAATAGTTGACCAGAAAGATAAATGCACTTTGCTTACATAGGTGGTCAACCCAAATCTTTTATTTTTTTCTCCATGCACTACAATATTTCTTGAAATAGAGGTGTTACAATCACTACCTATTAAATGTCACTATGAACACCTTAAGCCAGTTATATGTTTCGCTTTGACATACTTTCTTCAATCACTAAATTTTGTTGACATATTTTGTTTACTCAAAAAATAATTACGTTAGAAACAAAAAACACATCTACTTGATTGTAATGAGTTTATGACCAACCAATAAAAGTTGAGAAAAAGAGAAAAAAAAACGAGCACGATGATATATAAATTTAAAATAATTTAAAGATACACAATAGAAACTAAAATAAATAATCCAAATATACTACAAAATAAGACATTGAAAGTAATAAAAAAAACAAATACTCTTTTTTTTTGCCAAACAAAAAAATCAAATACTCATCTTACATATCTTTTACTGAAGAGGGGAATTTATATATAATTTTAAATTATTGAAATTTTCTAATAACAGAATGAAACTAAAATAAATAATGTAAATTTATTAACTAAATCATGATACATGTCATGTTACATAAGATAAAAATAAATATTTCATTTTGACATATGTGGTAATCTTAGTTCAGTACATCAACATGTGTCATGCTCACATTGCAGGCTTATTTTGAATTAATACCTTAAATCTATAAATTAACACTATCATATTTAAGATTAATTTTGAAAACCAAACTTTGTTCGTACTTTTTTTTTTTTTTTGACACTTGTCAAAACCATATCAATGACGATAAAACTTAACACGTGTTACTATCATATTAATGATTAATTTTTAAACCAAGTTATATATACTAAAAAGA
Source organism: Camelina sativa (assembly GCF_000633955.1). Lineage (NCBI taxonomy): Eukaryota > Viridiplantae > Streptophyta > Magnoliopsida > Brassicales > Brassicaceae > Camelina > Camelina sativa. The sequence goes on along the minus strand of NC_025689.1, from coordinate 9,897,869 downwards.
ATTCAACTAATCATGTAAAAGCCTACACAATATATACAATCATAGAATTTGAAATTAACCAATAATTTTGCATTAAAATTTTTTAAAAATCTTATAATATGAAAAAGAGTTTCTTTAAATAAATTACAAATTAGTTTAAATGTTTTTTTGAATAAATTAATATTTTTTGTTATTTATGTATAAATTTCATTTTTATGATAGGTTTAGAACTTTTATATTTTTTATATAAATATTTTAGTAAATCTACAGTTAACATGTGTCAACAACTTATTGATAAAATTGACATATGTCAAAATTTTATTAATGAGTAACTTTGAAACCATGCTTTATATAGTAAGTTTAGAACTTTTTATGATAGGGTTTTCCTTTTTATGATAGGTTTAGAATTTTTATATTTTTATATAAATATTTTAGTAAATCTACAATTAACATTTGTCAACATCTTATTAATACAATTGAAACATATCAAAATTTTATTAATGAGTAACTTTGAAACCAAGCTCTATATAATAAAATGTTTATATGAAATTTATGAATTTTTTGCATTAAAAAGAAAACAGAAGATTTAACTCTCAAGAGTCAAGTATTAAAGTATAACATATATAAAAATAAAGCAAATTCTATATTTTTAAAAAATATAATAATATCAGTTTTAAGTGCTGATACCAACCGTTTCTCATTCTTGAATCTTGACAGAAAACATGAGTCATAAAGAAATTATCCTACTATTCCCATTAATTACAGCTCTTCTCAATTATAAATTAATCAGTTTTTGACATTTTAAGCTAACTATTCTGACTTTTATAAAGAAATTTTAAATGTACAGCTATTATTTGTATTTACTATATAAAAAAATATATTTTTCCTTACAAATAACATTATGTATAAATGACAGATATAGTATTACATTTTATGCCTTTTATATACTAACAATGTATATAATATATATACACTACGTATATCTTAAAGAAATTCTCAAATCTCTGAATTGTCTAACCAATAATAATATTTTAAAGTAATCGAGTTTCAAATGAAGTTTTCTCTATTCAGTCGATGTCTCCATTGCACCACCGCCGTGACTGTCCAGCCATTGATGGACCTGCAGCCATCGACTGACCAGCTATCGATTGACCAGCTATCGCTTGACCGGTTATCGATTGACCAGCCATCGCCGGTGCCTCAAAGAAGAGAGTGCCCACGGTGGAGGCCGACGTTACCTCCGATACCGGAAGGTGAGGAGGCCGAGCGTGGCCACAAAAAGGCGAAAGGCTTACGTGGTTGGTCATTAAACGAATTACTGAAGGGATTTCGATAACTATTAGGTGGTAACAAAAATGGTTTTCTCAATCTTTTTAACTTCATTTAATCAATCAAAATTCAAAACACAGATGTTTCACAGTTGAAGTTCGGTCTCAAGTCATGTTTATGATATTGTTATGTTCAGAATATATTTTATATATCTTAGAGGAATCGTCACTTATATATATACCTCAGATTTTGTCATCTGTACTTTGTTCATGATAACAGTATTAATGGTTTGTGTGTTTGGTTGTTAGGTCGGAAGCTTAAGTGATCGATGGATGGAGGGAGCATCACCAGGATTGACTCTTTGTTGTCTTTTTACATATCGAAGTCTCTAGTTTTCTTCTCTTTTACAAAGTGTTATAAATGGTGTTGTAATTCTATCGAGTGCAATGTACAGCTGGGAAACCATTTGTAATATTTAAATATGTTCTTGACATGTCTTTCTTTCTTGCAAAACCAACATGTGACTTTAGTCTTTGTTCCAAACCTAGTTCTTGGTAATTTACCTCGAAGAATCATCATCCCTTTTCGCTGACTTTTCCCTTCATGTTTAATCCATCAGCCTGAATCTTATGAGACCTACAACTCTAAGACAACTCTATCTCCTTAAGCTCATATAGAGTTCCTACCGTATTAAAGAGTTCCCATTAAATTGATCAAACTTGTGAGGCAATGAGCTCTTGATGAGAAGGATGTAGCTTGCACATCCTTTGGATATAGTTACACCAAGATTGCTTTAGATCTTCTACAGATTTCAGAAAGATATAATCATCAATGTTTTACATCAATTAACTTTGTTAGAACTTTGAGTTGCAGATAGATACGATCTTGACATATACAATCTTGTTAAAGTAGATAATATCACATCGTTGCAGTTTCGCAATTAATGATCTTCCGCAATACCTAATCACAAACATTCAAGATTATCAAGTTTTTTTCTCCTCACATATTTCTTTACTTCATGATCAACTGGGTTAAGACTAACCTTTGAGTCGTACGTCTTTATGTGTGTTCACCAAATTCTAGCTTGTCCATCCTTCGACATTGATTGTGTTCTAAAGTCTAGACCTGTCTTAAGAGTGTATATAGTTAAGTCATATATTCCAGCTTAACCATCTTTTGTCACCTCATGTCGTTGTCGTATAACTTTCTGCTTAGGGTGAGGAAGAGTATAAGAACACATGTGAGAGATCTTGATGTCACAGCAGTTCCATATGTTGCTTTGGCCGCACCATTGACAACAAAGTTTGTCATTACAGCTATCTTTCACTTGGTTCTGTTACAGAGCTTCTGTATAATACAAAATCATTAAGTCTGATGTATGATCAGATAATCAATCATAATGGATTTTGGATGGCTTACCTCCGATGAAAATGAGTCATCATTGTTGATCATATTGCTCATATATTATTGTTCGACGGAGACAAATCGCTTTTACATCAAAACGATCCAGTTCGATCTGAGTATTCGTCATTGAATATGCAACATGGGGTTATGATACCACTTACTTCGATTCTTGCATCAATTCATAACCTAAATCGAAGTCTGAATTTCACCAAACACAATGTAACCGACAAGAACATAGAATATACGTAACTGGTTAGATAATCAGTTTAGGATAAGAATAGTTCCTAGTTAAATTAGGCCTTATCAATATAGATTAAGGATAAGAACATAGAATAATAGAGAAGAGAAGAAGATGAACTCACAAAGTCACATCAATCGTGTGATTGACCCTACGTACTCGGCCAGAACGGAATTCGAAAATTCAATCATAATTTACAAGATCATCAAGGGCTCCACAAACCCTGAGGTTTACGAATCACGGCTAAGAAATCTATCGTACAAGATAACAACATGAACACGCCTCAGAAAAACCTATGAGTCGGTAATGACCTAATTTTCAACCAAATCCGGTTCAGTTAGGTAGTCTTGGTTCAATGTCAACAACTATCACTTAACCGTGATTTTTTTTTTTTTTTTTGTTAAACTTAACCGTGTGATCCGAATCCACAACTTAACAATTAGAAATTTCAAACTTTGAAAAAAAAAAACCACGGTTATATAGCCTATATAAACATTTTCAATCATGACTGTTTGATAGTGTAAATCAACTGTAAATCGCAGATTTTTTTATTTGCATGCCTCACATTTTGTAGACACTATCGATTTTGTGAGTATTGTTTAGTAATTAAGTTTTCCCATTATGTCATATATTGATTAATGTTATTATAGGCAATATATTCTCTACATGACGTACATAATTACTATGGAATTAAAGAACATCAAATTTGATTCTTTAACAGAGAAGTGAAGACACTGGCCATGTTTGGATGGGTTGTATTATGCCCTACTTTTCTTCCTCCCCAACACAAAGAATCCAACCATGTTTACCCAAACCAAATTTATAAACAAAAGCAACTGCAGAAACTAGTATTGTGTATCACTTGAAGCAAAGATAAAAATATTTTACACATATCGGTAAGGTTTAATCAAAATGAGATTGGGCATTCCGTATGGACAAAAAGAAGCTTTATTGGCTTTGGTGCTAAAGTACCACATGCATATCCCAGCTAATCCTATTCCCTGTTTCTTCTATCTTTACTTTATACTAATGTGTATTGTTTATTGTTTGTTCCCATTAAATATTCATTTCAGTTGTTTTACATATATAATCCTTTTACCGATGGAAAAAATATGGAGTTTTTACTAGATCTATGAATCTATCTACATCAGTATCAAATTGTAATAGCTTTATGTCTTTGTTAAAGCATACTTCTATAGCAAACAATCAAATCAAATGTAAAACGAAAAAAAATTAGCTATATGTCTTTTCGCTAAAATCAATCTATATATAATAGCAAACCCACTTTTTTTTGTCAACTTTTAATCCAACGGATGAGATTGATTCCAGTTTTAATCCAACGGTTTAAAATTATTAATCGTGTCTTTTCGTCGCACTCCCATCTTTCAAAAATCACACCTCTTAATCTTTGCATCTCTTTGTTGTACCTCCTGGTTTCAAAAATCACATCCATACATTTTTACACCTTTTAAATCACACCTCTTAGTCTTTGCATCTCTTTGTTGTACCTCCTGGTTTCAAAAATCACATCCATTCATTTTTACACATTTTAAATCACACCTCTTAGTCTTTGCATCTCTTTGTTGTACCTCCCTGTTTCACATCTATTAATTTTTACACATTTACATTTCACACCTCTATGTCTTACACCTCTTTGTTTATTATATATAAACTTTTCTTGACTACATAAACAAGTTTTGAAAAATTGTTTTCTGAGTATTAAAGAATTGTATTATTGAAGTGTTTTTTAACTTTCAAGCATCAATCTCTAATTCAAGGTAATTTAATTTTTTCTGCGAATGACCTGTAGTGTTTCTCTATTAGATTATTATTACTGTTAGTCGACACTATTAAGTTCATACATTAATCTTAGTTTTGTTAACTTTAGTCTCTTCAAAATTTTTAGCCTTTCCGGTTTTCATGTTTTTGCATGGCTAATGTTATTAAGTACGTGTGCCATATTTTTTGCATGGCTAATGTTTTTGATTCTCAATGTGCAAGTTTTTTGACTTTCTGGAAAAACCTATTTATTTTTTCTAACAAACATGGTATAAATGTTAATTTTTTTTTTTGTAGGATGTCCATTAGATGTTCATGATCCAGGTTAGTTTATATTTTTTGTAAATACAGTTTTTAAAAAATTTAGTTGAATTATAATTTCTTATACTTTCTGGGTTTCAAACATTTTGATAATATATAGAAATATTACAAATGAACATGGAAATAGAGAGTGCCGAAGAAAAAGCCAGACATACTTATGACAACACAAAATCAAATTCTAGAAAGCGTAAACAAGACCAAATGACAAGTCAAGTTAGAAAGAAAAGATCTACTAAAGGTAACTTATTTAGTCTTTGATGACTTTCTAATTTGTATATACAACTTTTAAAAAACGTAATGTATAACAGTCACTTTTAGAGTGATCTGGAATCTGCCAAAAAAAAAAAGAAAAAACAAGAAATATATAAAATTAGTGTTTAACTCAAAGAAGAGAACATCAAAAGGTGAGATATTATTATCACTTGTTTCACCACATCGACTTCGTTTTCGCTGTCGTTTATTGAAGAACATGATGGTACCGATTCATAGACATAAGTGGGAATTCAATTCCTAATATATGGTTGATATACGGAAATAAACTACTCACCACTACAGAGCTAAAGTTCTCCATAAGAGCTCTCCGCTTTGTCTCTCTCTCTCTCTTAATTTTTTTTCCAATAATCTTGTTTCTTCGTCGTACCCCCATCTTTTAAAAATCGCACGTATTAAACCATTTGTTAATGATCTCAAAAGTTGTAATGTTTCGGTCTAACAATTGCGTTTCTTCGTTGCACCCCCAGCTTTCCATGTTGGCATCCGTTAATTTTCACACCTTTTTGTTTTACACCTCTTTGTTTATATAAAGTTGCAATGTTTTGATATAACAATTGTGTTTCTTCGTTGTACCCCTAGCTTTTAATGGTTGCACTTGTTAGTTTTCGCACCTTTTTGTTTCACACCTCTTTGTTTTCACACTCTTTGTTTTTATATATATACAGAATTTTATGGACTTTGAAAAGAGTTTTTCTTCTTTGAGTATTACTAATGATCTCACCCTTTGTTAATGATCTCAAAGTTGCAAGGTTTTGGTCCAAAAATTGTGTTTCTTCGCTGCACCCCCAACTTTCCATGTTGGCACCCATTAGTTTTTACACCCTTTTGTTTTACACCTCTTTGTTTATATAAAGTTGCAATGTTTTGATCCAACAATTGTGTTTCTTCGTTGTACCCCTAGCTTTCAATGGTTGTACTTGTTAGTTTTCGCACCTTTTTGTTTCACACCTTTTTGTTTTCACACTCTTTGTTTTCTCTATATAATAGCAAACCCACTTTTGGGGGTCAACTTTAATCTAACGGATGAGATTGTTTCTATTATCTCATCAAACGGTTTAAAATTATTTATGATCCCAACAGTTGCAAGTTTTTTTCCAATAATCATGTTTCTTCGTCGTACCCCCATCTTTTAAAAATCGCACCTATTAAACCCTTTGTTAATGATCTCAAAAGTTGCAATGTTTTGGTCCAACAATTGTGTTTCATCGTTGCACCCCCAGCTTTCCATGTTGGCACCCGTTAGTTTTCACACCCTTTTGTTTTACACCTCTTTGTTTATATAAAGTTGCAATGTTTTGATCCAACAATTGTGTTTCTTCGTTGTACCCCTAGCTTTCAATGGTTGTACTTGTTAGTTTTCGCACCTTTTTGTTTCACACCTTTTTGTTTTACACCTTTTTGTTTTCACACTCTTTGTTTTCTCTATATAATAGCAAACCCACTTTTGGGGGTCAACTTTAATCTAACGGATGAGATTGTTTCTATTATCTCATCAAACGGTTTAAAATTATTTATGATCCCAACAGTTGCAAGTTTTTTTCCAATAATCATGTTTCTTCGTCGTACCCCCATCTTTTAAAAATCGCACCTATTAAACCCTTTGTTAATGATCTCAAAAGTTGTAATGTTTTGGTCCAACAATTGTGTTTCATCGTTGCACCCCCAGCTTTCCATGTTGGCACCCGTTAGTTTTCACACCCTTTTGTTTTACACCTCTTTGTTTATATAAAGTTGCAATGTTTTGATCCAACAATTGTGTTTCTTCGTCGTACCTCTAGCTTTCAATGGTTGCACTTGTTAGTTTTCACACCTTTTTGTTTCACACCTTTTTGTTTCACACCTCTTTGTTTTCACACTCTTTGTTTTTATATATATACAGATTTTTACGGATTTTGAAAAGAGTTTTTGTTCTTTGAGTATTATTAATGATCTCACCCTTTGTTAATGATCTCAAAGTTGCAAAGTTTTGGTCCAATAATTGTGTTTCTTCGTTGCACCCCCAGCTTTCCATGTTGGTACCCGTTAGTTTTCACACCCTTTTGTTTTACACCTCTTTGTTTATATAAAGTTGCAATGTTTTGATCCAACAATTGTGTTTCTTCGTTTTACCCCTAGCTTTCAATGGTTGCACTTGTTAGTTTTTGCACCTTTTTGTTTCACACATCTCTGTTTTCACACTCTTTGTTTTTATATATATACATATTTTTGTGGACTTTGAAAATAGTTTTTGTTCTTTGAGTATGATTAATGATCTCACCCTTTGTTAATGATCTCAAAAGTTGCAAAGTTTCGGTCCAACAATTGTGTTTCTTCGTTGCACCTTCAGCTTTCTATGTTAGCACCCGTTAGTTTTCACACCTTTTTGATTTACACTTCTTTGTTTATATAAAGTTGCAATGTTTTGATCCAACAATTGTGTTTCTTTGTTGTACCCCTAGCTTTCAATGGTTGCACTTGTTATTTTTCAACCCTTTTTGTTTCACACTTTTGTTTCACACCTCTTTGTTTTCACATCTTTTTGTTTTTATATATATACAGATTTTTATGGATTTTGAAAAGAGTTTTTGTTATTTAAGTATTATTAATGATCTCACCCTTTGTTAATGATCTCAAAAGTTTCAAAAACTCGATCCAACAATTGTGTTTCTTCGTCGCATCCCCAACTTTTCATGTAGGCACCCGTTAGTTTTCATATCTTTTTGTTTTACACCTCTTTATTTATATAAAGTTTCAGTGTTTTGATCCAACAATTATGTTTCTTCGTTGTACCCCTTGATTTCAATGTTTGCACTTGTTAGTTTTTGTATCTTTTTGTTTCACACCTTTTTGTTTCACATGTCTTTATTTTCATATTTTTGCATCTCTTCGTTGTATCCCCATCTTTCAAAAATCGCACCTATTAATTCTTTCACATTTTTTTCACACCTCTATGTTTCAAAAATCGCACCTTTTTGTTTTATACCTTTATTATTTTTATAAATTTTGATAGAATAATGATTTAATTTTTATTCTATGTGAATATCTTTCAAAATTGATTATCTGAGTATAATTCAGTAAACCTAGATTTATATATCTTTAACATTATTCTCTTATTGTCACTGAATCGATTTTTCATTTTTATATATATAACAAATATTTTATTTAACTAATTTAGTTAATTCATCTTAGTCATTATTTATGACTTTTATATTATACAGTTAAAAAATTACCAAAAACATTTTACTCGAAATATGAAATTAACAATGTTAATCATTTCAAGTTTTCACTTTTCCGTGCGGTAACGCACGGGCCAACATCCTAGTAAGAGTAATCGAAATTGGAAATTTAATTTGCTTTCGGCAGACATTAGAACATCTTTTCTCTAGAAGACTATAAAACAATAAATTTGGATATATGCTAACTATAATTTAATCAAAAAATAGATAGTAATAAATTAAATTTATTTAATAAAACTAAAATATTAGTTAAAATGGTATTGATTTTTTTAATAGTCTTCTATCTAGCTCAATATACAGATGACAAAAAAATTAGTAAAAAAAAATATTTTAATATAATTGTAAATTCAGATAAAATAAAAATTTCTCTATTAAATAAGTATTAATTCTCAGGAAATCTCTATATACTTATTTAAACAATGTTGTTAAAGTTTAACCCTACCATCATGTGTCATATTACAAAAAATGTCATTACATTTTAATTAATATAATAACTAACAAAAGAAAAACTTATATTAGTTTATAAAATAATAAAACAATATTTTCGAAATTATTTAATAATATTACTAACAGATTCTATTTATTGTTTCAGAAATTTTAGGAAACAATAAAAAACTATTTAAAAAACTATAAAACTTAATTTTATTTATAAAACTAAGATTATATATTCATTTAATAATGACAGATATATTTTAAAACTAAGATACAACATTGCTTAAATTTTAAAAATATCTCTATATACTTATTTAAGCAATGTTAGAACTTTAACCAATTTTGATTTGACATATTACAAAAAATGTTATTGCATTTTAATTAATCTAATAACTAACAAAAAAAAAGTTTATATTTGTTTAAAAAATAATAAAATAATATTTTTGAAATTATTTAATAAAATTATTTAACAATATCTATGTATTGTTTCAGAAATTTTAGGAAACAATAACAAACTATTTAACTGGCTAAAACTTATTTTGTATACACAATATTTACTATATAAACAATATTAAGTGTATAATGTTGACAATATACATATAAATAATCTAATTATAGTTTTCACATATAAGTTAATATATAATAAAATGTTATATCAATAATTGCAATGGTGTTAATATTAACATTAATCACTATTGTAAATTTGGTATATTAAGATATCTAAACATGATCAAATCGGTTTGTAATACTAGATCACAGGTCAATACATGTTTTGTTGGGTTTTTTTATATAGAATTTACTGAATTTATAATTAACGAATTTGATATTGCACCCGAATAAAAATAGTAGTACCGACTACAGATCAAAATCGAAGTATGAAACTAAGTAAATTTAATATATAATTTTATAAAATATATAAAATAAATATTTTTCTAATATTATTTTGTAACATAGAAATTCAAATTTACGTAAATATTTTCCAACTGTACAGCGTGGGCGACTATCTAGTTTGTTGTTATATTTTAATTCTTAATTTTAACTTAGCCTAAGCACGATAAAAAAAATCCTCTCTTCTCTCTCTTCTCTCACGAGGTGTCCAGCGAACAAACACAACCACTTTTTCTTCTTGTTTTTTCCGGGCCGCCGGCGTTTGCCGGTGGTTCCTATTCAGTTTTTTCATTATTTTTCTTCTTATTTACTAATAACTAGTATGGGATTACATCAGATTTGTCGATTAAATTTCTTCTTCAGGATGGCAGTGATGTTTGTGATCGTTTTCCCAACTGAGACGAACGGTTACCAATTTTTTTCAAAACCGTTGCCAGATCCGAAATCAGAAGCACCTTTCCCAGAGATGGTTACATCGATTGATTTGATTATAGGTCTATGTGCTCTACGATGGCTAATTGCAGTTTGTTTTCTCTTTCTCATGGTGATGGTTGTGTTGGTGACTGTACCAGCGAATTGGATTGATCAGATTCAGAGTCAATCAAGACTGAGTTTGTTTCCAACGACATCAACAATTAATCAAACGCAATCAACTTCGATTAGAGTCTTTTACTTTGGTGATCTGAAACGAAATCGTTTCTGGCTTATTTCTCTGATAGTGGAGCCAATTATTGCTTGGCGAGTAAATGTGAATTCTTTTCTGGATTTATTCAAGTCAAGCCCGTGATCTCCGTGAAGAGTTTGTCTACTCTCCATGATGACCAATATTTTCAATATTTTTGTGCAGAAGGAATAAAGCATAAGATTCAAAGACTATATTGGTGTTTTGGTCGGCGAATATGGGATCCCGGAAAGGCAAGTCTACATAGAAACAACAGTAAGGTGATGTGTGAAACTAATCGGCAGCGAAGTGTATGGCATCCCAGAAAACATGATCAAGATCCACTTCAAGCAACATATCAGTGTTTATGTTTAATCAAAGTGATGCAAAAAGCATTTGGGAGTTTCATCTATAAGGTGTTAGCCCTTAACGAGTATATTAATAAGAGACTTTACAGATTTCATCTGTTGCCTGTAAGGCTTTCGTTTGTAAAGCAGTATTACTTCCACTTTTTCATCGAAATTGTGTTCAATTTCTTTTATTTGCTTCAATGGTTGTATTTGGATGGATGTATAATGTATCATGTAACAATTTTATGATATAATAAAATTGATTTGCCGTTAAAATGTTTTTTTAACTTAGCCTATCGCATTTTTCACATCATATTTACGATTTATCTACTTTTAGTTGTTTTACTCCTTTTTCTCAAAATTAATATTTTTTTGTATTATACATATATGCTTTCATCTAATAAATGATAAAAGGAGTAATATAGTTAAGGTTTGAATGGTTGTGGAAGTTGAGTGAAGAAATCTGTTTGTGTGTTTAACCTGTTTTCTATACCATTCATAAATTATATACCGTAGTGGTGTAAACCGAGAAAAATAGTAGAAAATTGATGTAGACTGTACGCTTTTATAAGTAATAAACTAGATTTGGATCCGTGCTATAGCACGGGTTGAAATATATTTTATTATTTTTAAAATATTATATATGTAATTGTATATAATATTATTTGGATGCAACTCATACAAATAATTTTTATTGTAAATATTATTCATGGAATGTAAATGTATTATGTAAGTCTTATATTGTTAATTTTAACCCGTGTTAGAGTATATAAAATTATTAATCCGTGCTAGAGTGTGTCCAGCAACTTCTGTGCTAGAGTATATAAAAATTTAACTCGTGCTTGAGTTTGTAAGTCTTAAAATTATAATATAAAAACAAAATTCAATCTGTGCTCTAGCATGGTCCTAATTTTTATTGAACGTTATGGTTTATCAATAAAATCTGTGGAAAGTAAATTTCTAATATTGTGTTTAAAGATCTTTGGAAACAACTTGATATATGACTAAAATCTTCTGAAAATACAGTTTGAAAGATCCATGATTTTATTTATTACCATTAATATATCAATTATCAATTTGGAATATCTCCAATTAAGGTTGCACCCAATATTTAGGTGTAACCATTAATATATGAATTAATCTATAACCTATCTATAACCTATTTGTAATCATTTATAATTAATTAAAAATATAAAGTCTACAAAAACTATATTGTGTACTTCTTTTTATTAAAAAGGAGATCATTTGAAATAATTCCGCGATTATAATTTTAAATTAAATAATATAATTTAATCACTATAATATAAACTATATTGTGTACTTCTCTTTATTTTATATTATAATATAAATAATATAAACTATGTTATGTACTTTTCTTTTATTAAAAAGAAGATCATTTGAAATAACTATGTTGTGATCTTCATGATATATTTGCTCCACGATTTTGGATTTATTATTTATTATCTATATACTCCACGATTTATGGATTTATTATTTATTATCTATATATAAAGAGTTATCTTATGAAAAGTACAGGGTTAATGTATATCTTATATATAGCCTATTAGTATGCATTTGTAACCATTTATATTTTTTATAAAGTCTACAAAACTTAAGTTGTGTACTTCCCTTTTAATAATATAATTTAATCACTATAATATAAACTATATTGTATACTTCTCTTTATTTTATATTATAATATAAATAATATAAACTATGTTATGTATTTTTCTTTTATTAAAAAGAAAATCATTTGAAATAACTATGTTGTGATCTTCATGATATATCTGCTCCACGATTTATGGATTTATTATTTATTATCTATATATTCCACGATTTATAGATTTATTATTTATTATCTATATATAAAGAGTTATCTTATAAAGAGTACATGGTTAATGTATATCTTATATATAACCTATTAGTATGCATTTGTAACCATTTATATTTTTTATAAAGTCTACAAAACTTAAGTTGTGTACTTCCTTTTTATTAAAAGGGAGATTAAGTGTGCGACAAATTGTTTTCCATCCTTTCATAGAATAGTATAATATGCTAACGGTTCAATGTATACATTACAATCAAGTTAATTATAAAAGGTTATAGTCTTATTTCCTAGTTTAACAAAAAGAAATAAGCCAACCCTACTAAAAGATACAAATATGAAATATCTACAAGAGAAATATCTTTTTCTTTCATTTCAACTTTTTTTGTTCTTCTATCTCTTTCTCTCTCCTTTTCTTCCACACCCTCATAACTTTACCCAAGACTTCTTTATATATAAAGGGATATAAAACCCATTTTGTCATAAAAGATCATTACTCATTAGACTTTCCCACTACCCATTCTCATTCCCTCTTCAACCAACATTCAGAAAGAAGCAATTTCCCTTTTTAAAAATCTTAGTTACTCAAAGAGTTAGAAATGGCGAAGATTGTAGGCATTCTTCTTTGTTTAGTCATTGTGGGCTTGGATGTAGGCGCTGCAATCCTCGGAATCCAAGCTGAAGTCGCCCAAAATCAGGTATTATATATGCATACACATATACTCTATCAGGTTAATTAAATGGTTTTTTTAGAGAACCTTGGACCTCTTGCATATGCTAAGACCGGTGTGATGTTGCATATGTGGATGCCAGGTGAAGCACATGAGGCTATGGTTATTTGAGTGCAGAGAACCGAGCCAGGACGCGTTTAGGCTCGGTCTAGGTGCAGCCGCGATATTGGTAATAGCTCATGTCCTACTCAACTTGGTCGGAGGCTGTCTCTGTATTTGCTCTCAAGACGAGTTTCAAAGATCTTCTTCCTCTAGGCAAATCTCTATGGTTTGTCTCGTCCTCACTTGGTACGTTAATAATACAACAAATCTAATCTTCTTTTGGGGCATTAATAATAATTGTATGGTCCAAGTAAAATAATGACACGTGAATGATTGGATATTTGTAACCACAGGATTGTATTCGCCGTTGGATTCGGGAGTATAGTGATCGGGACGATGTCGAACAGTAAGTCAAGATCCTCTTGTGGGTTCACACATCACCATTTCCTCTCCATTGGAGGGATTTTGTGTTTTCTTCATGCCCTCTTCTGTGTTGCTTATTACGTTTCTGCCACTGCGGCCAAAGACGAAGCTGCTAAGTGACGACAAAGTGGCACGATGAATGATGGTTCACAGGTGGGTCCTTGTCCTTGACTATATTTATATTCCTATGGTAATTGTGTAAAACTGTTTACTACTATGTACTGTATTAATCATTTAACCTAGTTTCTATTATACTATTTGCTTTATTTGAATTCGTTTCACTTATTTCGAAGTCACTTTTGTAATTTGGAGAGCTGTGTCATTTTGACTAAAAAATGAAAGCTTTTGTGTCACGCTCTGTTGTCACATGTGGGGTTAAAATGCACTAATGATAATGATGTTTGGTGGAATCTTGTCTTTGCTTCGTTTCTTGAAATTAAGTCAGTACTCTCGTTCTCTCTGTTTCTCATACACACACACCAATGTGAATCCTTGGTCACGGGAAAATTTAAAACTATCAAAACTTGAATTCTAGAAAAATAGAGTAATAATAAAGAAAAAGAGTATCAAGTAACACTATGGAGTAGAAAATTGCACAAAGCTCCGGCCTAAAATCCGACCAAAAGAGTAGTTCTTATTCCTTTGAAGAAAACTGCTTTTTGATGTTTTTCAAAATGTCTTAAGTTGTCAAATCTTGTTAGAGCTAATAAATATTTTTTATTTGTTGTGTAGTTCATGTTCACCCTTGAGAGTTTTTTTTGTTTGTTTTTTTGAACCAATCTTCACCCTTATAGTCTAGAGAGTTAGAGTTTAATGTTTATAAGAAGAAACTAGTGCTTCAAACGTAGATCATAGGATGATATATTTACTTTTATATATTTATCTCAAGTTTACATATTTACGTATTCACTTTTTCATATTTTTTACATATTTATCTCAGAAATATTGTAAGCTAGATTTTTCGCTAAGCATTCTCTAAGACTTCTTCCTCAAGAATGTGCTTCGCAGTCTAGACAGTACACTTTCATAGGGTCTAATACTCGTGTCTGTCTCTTCCAGCCATGGAAATGGATCAACTGGTTCTGTTTCTTCCATAAACGTCTCCACTGATTCATCGTTTCTCGATCTTTCCAATGGAAACAGCTTGTGATTGTACCTTTCAGGCTCTGAACAATACTCCTGAAACATAAAACAAATGCAACGTCAAAAAAATATATGAATGAATCTTAAATCAAAGACAGTTTTCTAGGAGGGGCTATTTGATTGCTTACTTGGTTCGCGTGCATTCGTTTCAAGAACATTTTAAACGTTGAGAAATTCGGTTCGCTGAGAAGCTTATCAGATAATCGGAGATATGTGAACCCAAACATCCTCGGTTTACCATCTTGGTTAATCCCATTAGGCCGTGCATTTAGTATAATCTGGTTATATCCATCTCTATCGAATCTCGGCAGCGCATTTTCACCCGCAACTTCAATCCCTTCACTCCATCCACAGCTCAAAACCTTCAAAATGAAACCATTCTAAGTAACATACAAACAAGAGTGTTATTTAATGAGATCTATTTGCTTACTTGCTGAACAAGTTCTTGAGGTCCACTCTTAGCTTTTGCTGGCTGCTCTGTGTTTCTCATCTCTAGACAAGTAAAATTCAAGATAGCATGGTGTCTACGCAACATTTTCGCAATCGCACGATACCCGTCTCTGTTTTTGAGATTGTAATAACCCGCTGTAAGTTCTGCAGCATGACTTTCAGTTTTGTACCACCAATGGATTCCAGAGACCTGATAGATAAATCAGGACGACACAAAATAAAAAACTATAAAAATCTTGATCATGTTTCTAATGCATTAAGATAAACCCTACAAGATTTTGATTTACTTTTGCAGCTAACTTGAGTTTACACCCAAGAAACACTTTATTAGCTTCATCAAGAATCTGATCACCATGGAGAAGTAACCTTTTGGAGTACCATGACAAGAAGAATTTTCCTTGTTCCTTAAGGTAAGTCCCATTCGAGTACTCAAAAAACTCAGTTTCTTCTGGAATATTATTGTATTCCCCTGCATTTTCTGGAAGTTTCCACTCAGGATGCCCAATTCTTCTAACTTCCTCTTCATAATCTGATCTAAGATACTTGTCATAACACTGTGAGATTGAAAAAGAGCAAAATAACATAAACTTATAAAGCTCTGTTTTCCTTTTTACCAAACCCTAAAGTAATTAAGAGTTTCATTTTCGTTTTTTCTTACTTGAAATTCTCCAATTCCTGGAAAAACCCATCCTTGAGTCTCACTGTAAGAAGGATATCTAAGCTCTCCAGCAGGACCAAGCCCTACTTCAATGTCTATTATGACTCCAGAGCTAATGAAATCTTCCATGTTCTCTCTAAAGCTCTTCATGTAGTCTCTGTACATCTAACGAACAGAGCAAAGATTATATAAATATACAAAGGAAACTGTCCTAGGGTTTCAAACTCAAGAGTTTTTTCATACCTCAACAGCTGTTCTTCCTTGGAAAAGAGACAAGTTATCTACAGAGAGAGACAAACACTCTTTGTTTCTATTACCACTCTTGTTCGTATAGAAGATATCTGGATTCGAATCTCCGATTTCGAGCACCCATTTCGGTATCGGGATGTTCACATCGTCTCCTATGTTGCCTCCACATCTATGAAACGACATTATAGCTTGTAGTTTCAGTCCAACGCTTTGCACGATCTCAAACAAGTTCCTGTAAGCACTCCATTGGTATTGCTTTGGACCTTTTGCTTCAACGATTCCCCACCATACATCAACCATCACTCCATCTACTTGACTCTGTTTCAGTTTCTTGAGCTGTTTCTTGAGTTTCTCTTCGTTTTCAAGAACGTTGTCGTTCGTGATGACTCCAAGCTGAAGCATGACGTACACTGGAACATAGTTGGTCAACATTTTGTCTTCATACGCCGTCGTATTGAACTCGGTCGCCTGTGTTTTCAAGCTTAAGGATTCACAAAAACACAAAACCTTAGAGTTTATCTAGAAAAAGCTCAAAGAGTCTTGTTATAACTAACTTTTGGTTCTGTTGTAGAAGAAGCAGTGGCTTGAGACGTTCTTAAAGATCTCTTCTGGATTGAGAATCTCCACTGGACTCGTTTTTTGCTTTCTTCACTTTTCACGAAAATCGAAGATCCTTTGTGGAGATTTCTTCCGTTGATCAGATTAGGGTTCATCAATCCTACTACGCTTGTCATGGTACCTTGCACTTGAAGGAACTACAAAAATCCTTTACTGGATCATTATGATCAAACACAATTGTTTTGTTTTCTATATTTCTTTTTATTTTTTCCAGTTATATTTTATCTGCCAATTTTCTGGCACGTTCGTATGCTATCAACAAAACGTGGCCATGATTTTCTTGCCCAATTGATTTTTTTTTTTGAATTTTTGTATTTTTGTTTAGTCACGTTTCTGTTCCTGATTTTGCAATTTCTCGGGAAATAGAGGAATGAATGATCATTTTCATATTTAATAAATATCTATGTGATATTTTTTTCATTTGCTTATATGACCTTATACTAATATTTAATCTGTGTATAATTGCAAGATCAGGTTGCGGCATCTTTTAGAACCCACGCCATAATTCTTCTACGGCTTCCATCAACAAAGCAAGACCCTTCAAACACAAGTGAACCTATTTGACCATTGTAGTTGATCAGATCTGTGCATGACCCAATTCTGTAATGAAAGCTGTTTTTTTCGTTGCTTTAATTCTCAGACCTAACATCATAGCAAACGATCATGAAAACTCGGAAAGATCTATTGATAGATGGATAAAACAGAACACACCATCAATGCAACATCCGATCATCCTCCATGAAGAATCTTCATGTCTAGCTAGTGTCGTACCTAATCAATCTTTCATTCCACATTATATATTTTCTAGTATAATCAAGAAGGAAATTTTCAAATTAAATCTAATCGCAATGATGCTCACGCTAAAGAGTAAACAAGTAAAAATAGGAATCCACAAGTGAAAACAAAAATCCAATAAGATAAAAGGACAGTAATAAAACCCTGCAAGGACCAGACTAGCTATGTGACAACTACCTCAATTTATAAAAGTCCTAAGTAAAACATTGTGGCATAAGCGTCACGTCCTCTACATAGTCTGTAAAGGTGAGAAGTTCACGATCCATATTCGGTTTCACTCCTTGGATTTGAAGTTTTACGGCTGTCTTTTTATCGACATTGTAGTAGATAACGTAGAAAGGCCCAAATGTATAGGACGGGGACAAGACAATTTCATTTGTCAGGGTCAGTCCAGCAAAGCTAAAATAGTTCGTTTCAACTATACTTGGCCACAAAGCGGGTAGTACGTATGTATGCTTCCACCATTCCTGCTTTTCGACATCTTCTAGAACATACATCATTATACTTTTACTTGTTCTACTAACCGAGCTAGACCCTTCAGACGACACAAGTGAACCTAATTTGCCATTGTAGTTTACCAGAGTTCCAACACGGAAATTTTCCACGTCATCAACAAATCTGAACTTCTCAGTCCTGACATCAAAGCAAACGACTATGGAATCCTCTCCATACATATCGTTAGCAGCTGTGTAATACAAAACACCACTGATGCATATCTCTTTACTCTGAAAAACATAATGGTGTCTGCGACAATCTATCATTCTCCATTCAGGTTTCCTAGTTCCTAATGTTAGAACTTGATGCTCCTCAAAAATCACGTCTCTTCCATTGACTAACCATGTCATGGACAATACCTTGTAGATTTTACCTATGGGATCATACCCTAAATAGCTATGTACCCCAACCCTCTTCATTGTCTTCACCTTCGGTAAAAGAAAAGACTGTCCCGTGCAAGGGTTACATATCACCAGCTCCAACAATGGATTTGTCCTCCCCCTTACGATCCGCTCACTTCTAAAACAGAAGAAGCCATTGACAGGACAAATATTAGCATAGCGACGATGAAAAGAAAAACGTGTTCGATAGTTGACTGTTACAGCAGCAGGCGAGTTGTTCTTCTCATCTGGATTATTTTGAGGCTGAGGTGACGAGAAGAACAAAATACTATCGTATCCTTTGAAGGCGAACAATAGCCGCGGACGAGCCGAAGATTTAGTCAAGAACAACTCCGTGAAATGGGGAAGTGCAAGTGTGGAGGCCCATTGCTTCGATACGCAACGACATCTCGCTATAGCTTTCGCCGGCAATCTCAAAAGTATTTCGATGAGGAGATCAACGTGGATCGGCCCTGACCCTGAGCTTTTTCCTCCATTCATTGAGGTCGTATTGCCATACAATAAGTTTACAGCCCTAAAAGTGGTTAGGTTCGGCTATCCTCCGAGACGCTATGCCGTACAATAAGTTTAGAACCCTAGAAAGAGAGTAATCTACACTTCCACGATTGTAGGAGGCCAGGTCAACCTTGAGAAAGAGTACGACCCTAAAGTTTATCTCAATGGGCTGAGACGTAGTCAAACATGGAGCCCCTATAAGGTGAGATTCTTTAATCCATAATTTTTTTTTTTTAAGTCTGGATTTTGAGAAATAAGTCCTAACGTCGACGTCGTCACGTTGAACTATGTATGTCCTCTGTTTTTCCCAATTCATTCATCATGATCAAAATTCTTCTACCCAATCACGAACAATATTTTTTTAGTTAATATGTAGTTGAAAAAAAAAAAAAAAATCACGATGACAAAAAAAAAGAAATCATGTTGAGAAGAAAACAGAACACCAATAGTTTTTTGAAAAAACCAAAATAATGTAACCAAAACAAACATAAAGTAGTATTATTACAAAAGTCATACGATCCCATCCATAGGAATTGACGAGAACCAAAAGATAAAAGTAGCTTTTGGTACAAAAGATAAATAGTAAAGTCTTAACTACAACAGTAGCTCAAGATTAACGTTCTCGACATGGTCTAAACGGGTGTAAACCTTACGATTCTTACCCGCTTCCAGTCCATAGAGTCCAACTCTTACGATCGTCTTTCTCTCGATATTGCAGTAGACAACGCATGAAGGCATCATACGTTCTATCCAGAACACAAATTCATTTGTTCGAGTCACTCCAACAAAGTGTACCTCGGTATTTCCCACTATATCTTCCCACAAATTAGGAGGAAATACGTATGTATGCTTCGACCATTCTGGCTTTTCGGCATCTTCTAGAACCAGCAACTCAAGACTTCCATCAAAATCAAAATCCCACTCAAATAAACCTAATTTACCATTGTAGTCTATAAGATATCCATCACGCGCTGCTCTATAGACATCTTCGACGACTATAATAGACTTAAAACTTTCAGACCTTACATCAAAGCAAACTATCATGCTATCCCCTGAAGACCTATTTGTAGCTGGATAATACAAAACGCCATTGATGCATATACTTTTACGAGGCAAATCATGAGGTATGCGACAGTAGATCATTCTCCACGAAAGTTCTCGAGTCCCTAAAGTCAGAATTTGATGCCCACCACACGCCCATGTATATTCATGACGCCTGGTCATGGACAATACCTTTAACTGTTTATCAACTGGATCATATCCCAAATAGCTTATCACCTTAGTTCCCTTTGTCGTCACTTTGGGTAAAGGTAAGGACTGACCGGTGCTAGGGTTACATATCACCCGCACCGTTTCCGTCCTTCCCCTTGGGATCTCCTTAGTATAAATAAGACAGACCAAGCCATGAACAGATTCACTCATTTCACAAAAAAGACCATCAAAGGAGAGCTTCATATGATAATCAGCGACTATGGGAGAAGAGTTCTCATCCGGATTTTGAGGTTGAGGGGAGGAGAAGAAACAGAACCTGCCGTGTTTTTTGTAGGCGAACAATATCTGTGGGCGAGCCAAAGATCTGGTCAAGAACAACTCATTGAAATGGGAAAGGCGAAGTGTGGAGGCCCAGAGCTTCGATACGCAGCGACATGCAGCTACAGATTTCGCCTGCAGCCTCGAGCATATGTCGATGGTTTGATCAACTGGGATGTGTGGCGATGAATTTTCTCGTTCGTTCTCTGGTCGTGCATTGCGTTGGGTGATGGTAAGACGATCCTCCGAGACGGTTTTTCGCCGTTTTCTCATGGCTGACGGCGACTTCGGCTCTTCTCTTTCACTGTTTCAAAGGGAATGACCTAATGGGTATAACCTAAAGCTTATCTATACGGCTAGAGATAGTACAAACTGATAGAGATAGTACAAACTGATTTGTGACAATGCTTTGAGAAGGAGCCCATGTAGCCTAATATGGAGGCTCAAATATTACAAAGAAAATTATAGATGGGCGTCTTCTTTTCTTAGTCGCTCAACTAGCGACAGCGACAAAAAAAAGTTAAAGGCCCGGCCCAATCGACTATCGCGGGCGATAAGATAACGTTTTTAATAAAACTATCATATTATAAAGATAGTGTTTCATGATGTTATTAATACTTTGATTTCTTGTAGTGCCAAAATGATTTCATTTTTCATCGTAAGTTCGTAACCGTAAAACTAAAGCTGTTTAAAAATTTTACATTACAAAAAAAACACAATGAATAATGATCTCTCTAGACACTGATTTAATAATTGTTCTTTGTTGTCGCGTTAGTTTTTGTGTGTCGTTGGGAATGTTTTTTTGCCATTGAAATAGTATAGTTTTTAGGTCATCAAGCTTGGTTGTGCGACTGTTAAATAGTTAATATACTATCTCCGTTCCAAAGTATAAGATGTTTTAGATATTTTATTTTAGATTAAAATATTTTACAAGTTTCTATGTAAATTTTTAAATGTATTAATAAACTTTTGATCAATATATTGAATCTATTCTAACTAAATAAAATAATAATTTAATTAAAGAAAAATAAATTATCCCGGTATGATGGGTACAAGTGGAGCAGGCAGAGGGAAGCCTCTTGGTTTGGTCTTGTAGATTTATCAGAAGAGTTATGAACATGAGAAATCGAAAATTATTCACAGAGAAGAATACAAAACATCACTAATAATAGAAAAAGACATTGTAGTTAGAGGAAACAAAGTGTCTATTTTGTTAGTATCTATATATAATAGCAAATCCATTTTTTTGTGTCAACTTTTAATCTAACAGATAAGATTGGTTCCAGTTTTAATCTAACGGTTTAAAATTATTAATTGTGTCTTTTCGTCGCACCCCCATCTTTTCAAAAATCACACCTCTTAGTTTTTGCATCTCTTTGTTGTTCCTCCTGGTTTCAAAAATCACATCCATTCATTTTTACACCTTTTAAATCACACCTCTTAGTTTTTGTATCTCTTTGTTGTACCTCCTGGTTTCAAAAATCACATCCATTCATTTTTACACCTTTTAAATCACACCTCTTAGTTTTTGTATCTCTTTGTTGTACCTCCTGGTTTCAAAAATCACATCCATTAATTTTTACACCTCTTAATTTCACATCTCTATATGTTACACCTCTTTGTTGTACCTCTATATCTTACACCTCTTTGTTATACCTATTATTCATGTCTTTTCATTACACCCCCATCTTTCAAAAACCACATCTCTTAATTTTAACACCTTTTAAATCACACCTCTTAGTCTTTGCATCTCTTTGTTGTACCTCCTGGTTTCAAAAATCACATCCATTAATTTTTACACCTTTTAATTTCACACCTCTATATGTTACACCTCTTTGTTGTACCTCTATGTCTTACACCTCTTTGTTGTACCTATTATTCATGTCTTTTCATTACACCCCCATCTTTCAAAAATCACACCTCTTAATTTTAACACCTTTTTATTTCATACCTCTATGTCTTACACCTCTTTGTTGTATCTCCATGTTTCTCATCTGTTAATTTTGACACCTTTTTATTTTACACATCTATGTCCTACACCTCTTTGTTTATTATATATTAACTTTTTTGGACAACATAAGTTTCAAAAATTGTTTTCTGAGTACTAAAAGATTGTTTAATTGAAGTGTTTTTTAACTAACAAGCATCAATCTCTACTTCAAGGTAATTTAATATTTTCACTGACCTGTAGTGTTTCTTCGGTTAGATTATTATTATTGTTAGTCGACACTACTAAGTTCATACATTAATCTTAGTTTTGTAAACTTTTAGTCTCTTCAATATTTTTAGCCTTTTTGGTTTTCATGTTTTTGATTCTTTGAATAAATACGCGTGCTATATTTTTTTGCATGGCTAATGTTTTTAATTCTCAATGTGCAGATTTTATTTTTTGACTTTCTGGAAAAACCAAAACCAAGATACGAGAGGCACGATGATATGCAGTGATGCTAAGCCAAATTTTTTTAACAAACATGGTATAATTATAAATTTATATATGTTCTATTATTTAACCTATTTTTTTTTTAACAAACATGGTATAAATGTAAAAATCGTTTTTTAAATGTAGGATGTCCATTAGATATAAATGATCCAGGTTAGTTTCAATTCTTTTGTAAGTAAAGTTTTTAAAATTTTAGTTGAATTTTAATTTCTTATACTTTCTGGGTATCAAACATTTTGACAATATATAGAAATATTACAAGTGAGCATGGAAATAGAGAGTGTCGAAAAAAAAGTCAGACATACTTGTGACAACACAAAATCAAATTCTAGAAAGCGTAAGCACGACCAAATGACAAGTCAAGTTAGAAAGAAAAGATCTACTAAAGGTAACTTATTTATTCTTTGATAACTTTCTAATTAATCTGTATATACAATTTTTTAAAAACATAATGTATAACAGTCACTTTAATACCTTGAGAAGTTTCTAAAGTCACGATTTATTATGTTTCCTTTTAGTTTAAGTTATTGTTTTTGGTATTTTTACTTTATTATATTTAATTAGCTATCGTTACTAATTATGTTTAGTCGGTTGTAAGAGTTCTCTATATAAAAGGTTCACAACCAAGCCCCAAGAATTAACAACTCTAAGAGAGAATTAGGGTTAAAAGGGAACTAAAGCTTGGAGCTATAAGAGATTAGAGGAGATGACTGAAAGGGATTTGCGTTTCTTCAAGGAAGATTTTAATATCTCTTACAAGGGTTCGAGGATTCCTCGTCCTATGAGGAGCTGGGAAGAGAGTAAGCTTACTTCTGAGCTTTTGAAAGCTGTGGAGAGAGCTGGATACAAGAAACCTTCTCCTATTCAAATGGCAGCTATACCTCTTGGACTGCAACAGCGTGATGTTATCGGCATTGCAGAGACTGGTTCTGGTAAGACTGCTGCTTTTGTTTTGCCTATGTTAGCTTACATATCTAGATTGCAACCCATGACTGTAGAGAATGAGACTGAGGGACCTTATGCTTTGGTTATGGCCCGGCCCCTACCAGGGAGCTTGCTCAGCAGATTGAGGAGGAAACTGTTAAGTTTGCTCATTATTTAGGGTTTAGGGTGACTTCTATTGTTGGTGGTCAGTCCATTGAGGCACAAGGGTGTGAGATTGTGATTGCCACTCCCGGTCGTTTGATTGATTGCCTTGAGAGGCGGTATGTTGCGTGGAACCAGTGCAACTATGTGGTTCTTGATGAGGCTGATCGGATGATAGACATGGGATTCGAGCCGCAAGTTGCAGGTGTGTTAGATGCGATGCCTTCTAGTAATTTGAAACCCGAGAACGAAGAAGAAGAGCTTGATGCAAATAAAATTTACAGAACCACATGTATGTTCAGTGCTACAATGCCTCCTGGGGTTGAACGGCTTGCTAGGAAGTACTTGAGGAACCCGGTTGTCGTCACCATTGGGACCACGGAATTGATTTCGCAACACGTGATTATGATGAAAGAATCCGAAAAGTTCTTCAGGTTGGAGAACCTGCTCGAAGAGCTGGGTGATGAGACTGCCATTGTGTTTGTTAACACCAAGAAAAACGCAGACTCTATTGCTGAGAATCTGTACAAGGCTGGGTACCATGTCACGACCTTACATGGTGGGAAATCACAAGAGCAGAGAGAAATCAGCTTAGAAGGTTTCAGAGCAAAGATATACAACGTTCTTGTTGCAACAGATGTTGTTGCACGTGGAATTGATATTCCTGATGTGGCTCACGTTATAAACTACGACATGCCTAAACATATTGAGATGTATACACATCGTATCGGACGTACAGGGCGTGCTGGGAAGAGAGGTGTTGCGACTTCGTTCTTGACTCTTCATGATACCGACACTACAAGAAAACAGGCTAGAACTGACAAGCAGATCCGTCAGTTTCCCGTCAGAAACAAAGATTACTGACAAAAAACTGACGGAAACGTCCATCGGGTACAGATTGTCGGAAAAATATTTCTGTCGGTAATCTGTTGGATATTTCTGACTGATTTCCGACGGACAATTACCGACGGATTACCGACGGTACCTATTGTCGGTAATTCTGTCAGTAGCTGTCAGTCAGAAATCCGTCGGTAATTGTCAATCAGAAATCTGTCAGAAATGTTTTTACCGACGGTTTACCGACCGAACTATATTCGAAAATATCCACCAAATCGACGGTATAACCGACAGTTTAACGACGTTTCTGACAGATTTCCGACAGAACAGTTCCGAGAAAACTCCATCATTTCCGACAGATTTCCGACAAAATTTTTTTTTTTGTTTTTTCAAAAAAAGTAGAATAATTATACAAATTTGCATTAAAATTGAAATGCTTATATATTTAAATTCAGAAACTTAAAACAAATATTATAAAAACCAAAAGAAAGCAAATTAAAATTCAAGAAAACCTAAAAACCGGAATGTCGTGCCCGTGTCTCACTCATGAACGCTGCTAGCTCTGCGTCCCTCTTCTTGTACTCCTCGTCCCTTCTTTTGCATAGCTTGTTTTTGTTGGAACTCTTGGGTGGGAGCAAATGAGGTCTTCTATGATCTGAAGCAGATGCTTGTTCAGAGCAACTGTTGGGTGCCTCCTGAGCTGGCGAGGCATGAAGCATCCAGATTCAAACCTGGTACGGTTCCTGATAGACCCCCCAAGACATAGTGACGTTTACGCTTTGGGATAATTATGATGTCAGTCGCATGTTTTATCTTTATGATTCGTAGTTTGATAGCAA
>NC_025689.1:9868206-9871655 GCF_000633955.1 Camelina sativa | reverse complement strand
TTTTTTTTTTTTTTCACATTTATATCTTCTCTTTGTGTTTTAAATTGAACATTGATGCTCGAGAATTAGTCTGTCAAGACGATATGCTAAGCAAAGCAAGAGACCATTCAGGTTATTTTTTTTGGTTATGTGGCAAATCAATGACTTTGCGAACTTGACCGTTTCGTTATCCTAAAGTACAAGAAAATGTGTAATATTTTCTTTTGTACGTGATCCTGGCGGTCCTTAAGGTCAACATTTATACTATGTGATATAAACAAACTCGCGTTCGCCCAAAAACACACACCAAGTAACCAAATAATTGATTGAGTATTCATAAAACACCAAATCGACAAGCCAGTTCTCAAAGCGAGAGAAACCCAGCCAAAATATTTTTAGAGATTTTACAAGTTTTCTTAACAATGATTCGATATGAAAAACAAAATGAAACAATCACATGGTTTTGATGTCTCCTCCAACGGCCTCATAGCCGCTTAATCCTCACCCTCCACGTGTACCGCTTGAGATAAGCCGACCTTATTTGATTTTCTTCTCACGTGCCATCCACACCTATGGTTCTGTATCACAACTACCCCTCCTCACAGAACCTTGACCTCAAGGTTTCAAACACCAAACTCCGGAAACTTCTTCTGAAGATCAAACAAAAACTCCCAGGTAGCCTCCTCCAATGGTTCACCAACCCATTTCACCAGAACCTTAGTAGCTGCTCGTCCATGGCGGTTCACCATCTTGCGTTCCACAATCAACTCAGGTTCCTTAACAAACACCTCTGGCATTACCGATGGTAACTGAGTAGAAGTAGAAACATTACCAACAAGAACTCGCAACTGTGAAACATGAAAGACTGGATGGATTAAAGAAGTCGATGGATGTTCCAACTTATAAGCAACTGCTCCAGTCTTGTCAAGAATCTTGTAGGGACCGAAATACTTAGGAGAGAGCTTCTGATTCATCCTAGAGACCACTGACTTCTGACGATAAGGTTGGAGTTTAACATACACATAGTCTCCAATCGCAAACGTCCTCTCCATACGGTGCTGATCAGCAAACTGTTTCATCATGTGCTGGGCTCGGAGCAAGTGGAACTTCAGGAACTGCAACATGTTTTCCCTCTCTTGCAGCGAACGAGCGACCACAGCTACTTTACATTCTCCAGGAAGGTACGGAAGATGAACAGGAGGTACTCGCCCATACACCGCTTCAAATGGAGTCATATTGGTAGAGGTATGGTAATTGGTGTTGTACCCATACTCAGCCAAAGCAAGCCACTTACACCACAAATGCGGATGTAGAGAGTTAGTTTTGTTGAGACATTGTGCCGCGCCTCCTCTCTTCTTTCTTCATATGTCATAAACCTCATCCTCGCCAGGTTTATTTTCTCTTCGGCTTGCTTATTGTCTGCTGGTCCAGAAGCAACCTTGGGGTCATGTGGCTTGTCATACGGAAACAGATCCAGGGTGACGAAACTCTTATCCATGATTGTTGGTGCGTGTATTGGTACCTCCAACATACCGGCCTAAACCAAAAGTAAACCGGTTATCTAACCTGGGAATTCGGTTCAGCGGCGGATTCAGTCTTCGAGTGAAGGCTCAACGAAATCGATAGGCCCAGGTCGAGAGCAGCAAGCCGACTTCCCAAATCGCCTCATGACCGACTCGTCAAAGAAGAAAAAACTTTTCTAATTTCAGTTCGGAGTATTAGAAAAGAATTTGTTTCCCAATCAAAAAAATTCATTGTGAGAAACCTAGTTTCTACAATGATCGAACAAAAGTGAAAGCCTAACCAAAGCATGTTAGCTGGATCAAAAATCTTCTATTTTTTTTAATGTTTTTAAATCATTTACAGTATATTCTTATAAGAAAAATGTCAATTTAAATGAATATCAACTTAAATCTTGATACTAATGTTTATGACATATCCAAATACGAGTAACTATTCTCAGATCTATATAGATATCTATATGCAACCCAATATGAATATTACTAAGATCGAATATGCTATACTGCATGACAAAATATTATGGTATAAGAAACTTGGTTAATGTATAAAACTCATGTTTCACAATCGAAAAAAATATATTAGCGTAAAATTAATGAATAAAAAAATGGATAAGGGGCCAACCTACGCCACGAAGGTGCGATGCATTTATAAGGAGGCGATCATGTATTAGTTTTGTGAAGTGTTTTCTTGTTGCAAATTCATGTTTATATAGACATTGAGTTAGGCTATCCTCCGAGACGTTATGCAATACTACAATAAGTTTAGAACCCTAGAAAGAGTACTCTACACTTCCACAATTGTAGGCGGCCAGGCAAACCTTTAGAGAGAGTACGACCCTACATAAAGTAAACCTTTTGAAAAAACCAAAATAATGTAACCAAAAACAAACATAAAGTAGTATTATTACAAAAGTCATAAGATCCCATCCCATAGGAATTGACGAGAACCGAAAGATAAAAGTAGCTTTTGGTACAAAAGATAAAGAATTACAAAGTCTTAACTACAACAGTAGCTCAAGATTAACGTTCTCGACATGGTCTAAACGGGTGTAAACCTTACGATTCTTACCCGCTTCCAGTCCAGAGAGTCCAACTCTTACGATCGTCTTTCTCCCGATATTGCAGTAGACAACGCATGAAGGCATCATACGTTCTATCCAGAACACAACTTCATTTCCTCGAGTCACTCCAACAAAGTGTACCTCAGTAGTTCCCACTATATCTTTCCACTAATTAGGAGGAAATACAAATGTATGCTTCGACCATTCTGGCTTTTCGGCATCTTCTAGAACCCACAACTTAAGACTTCCATCAAAAAACCAATTACAACCACACACAAGTAAACCTAATTTACCATTGTAGTCTATCAGATATCCATGATGCACTGCTCTATAGACATCTCCCACGACTATAACAGACTTAAAACTTTCAGACCTTACATCAAAGCAAACTATCATGCAATCCCCTGAAGACCCATCAGTAGCTGGATAATACAAAACACCATTGATGCATATCTTTTTACGAGGCAAACATGAGGTATGCGACAGTCGATCATTCTCCACGAAAGTTCTCCAGTCCCTAAAGTCAGAATTTGATGCCCACTACACGCCCATCCATTTTTATTAGGCCTGGTCATGGACAATACCTTGAACTGTTTATCAACTGGATCATATCCCAAATAGCTTATCACCGTAACTCCCTTTGTCGTCACTTTGGGTAAAGGTAAGGACTGACCGGTGCTAGGGTTACATATCACCGGCACCGTTTCCGTCCTTCCCCTTGGGATCTCCTTAGTATAAATAAGACAGACCAAGCCATGAACAGATTCACTCATTTCACAAAAAAGACCATCAAAGGAGAGCTTCATATGATAATCAGCGACTATGGGAGAAGAGTTCTCATCCGGATTTTGAGGTTGAGGGGAGGAGAAGAAACAGAACCTGCCGTGTT
>NC_025689.1:9863590-9866232 GCF_000633955.1 Camelina sativa | reverse complement strand
ACCATCAAAGGAGAGCTTCATATGATAATTAGCGACTATGGGAGAAGAGTTCTCATCCGGATTTTGAGGTTGAGGGGAGGAGAAGAAACAGAACCTGCCGTGTTTTTGGAAGGCGAACAATAGCTGCGGGCGAGCCAAAGATCTGGTCAAGAACAACTCATTGAAATGGGGATGGCGAAGTGTGGAGGCCCAGAGCTTCGATACGCAGCGACATGCAGCTACAGATTTCGCCTGCAGCCTCAAGCATATGTCGATGGTTTGATCAACTGGGATGTGTGGCGATGAGTTTTCTCGTTCGTTCTGTGGTCGTGCATTGCGTTGGGTAATGGTAAGACGATCCTCCGAGACGGGTTTTCGTCGTTTTCTCATGGCTGACGGCGACTTCGGCTCTTCTCTTTCACCTTTTCAAAGGGAATGACCTAATGAGTATAACCTGAAGCTTATCTAAACAGCTAGAGATAGTACAAACTGATAGAGATAGTACAAACTGATTTGTGACAATGGGTTGAGAAGAAGCCTATGTAGCCTAATATTGAGGCTCAAATATTACAAATAAATTATAGATGGGCGTCTTCTTTTCTTAGTCACTCAACTAGCGACCCCCACAAAAAATAAAATAAAGGCCCGGTCCAACCTATTATCGCGGGGATAAGATAACATTTTTAACAAAACTGTCATATTATAAAGATAGTGTTTCATGATGTTATTAATACTTTGATTTCTTGTAGTGCCAAAATGCTTTCATTTTTCATTGTAAGTTTATAACCATCAAAACTAAATCTGTTTAATAATTTTTACATTAAAAAAAAGAAACACAACGAATAATGAGCTCTAGACGCTGATTTAATAATTGTACTTTGTTCTCGCGTTGGTCTCCGTGTGTCTTTTCAGAATGTTTTTTGCCATTGAAATAGTATAGTTTTCAGGTCATCAATGCTGGTCGCGCAACTGTTAAAAAAATCATAATACTATCTTCGTTCCAAAGTATAAGATGTTTTAAATATTTTATTTTATATTAAGATATTTTACAAGTTTCTATATAAATTTAAATGTACAATAAATTTTGATCAATATGTTGAATTTATTGAAGTAGTCATTGATGATGCTGCAGTGGTAGCGGCCATCAACGAGCCTCAAGATTGGCCACGGTAATGTTATATTTTACAAGACATCCATAGTATCTTGAGTGGATTTCATTACTGGGAGAGTCATCAGGTGGCAGTTTCGGCAAACAAGGTAGCTTCGGCTATAGCAAAGAGCATCACAAAGGATGATAGATTTAAGTCTTATTTAGCACTTGAAGAGCCATCTTGGCTTCATGATCAAGTGCGGACGGAGGAATAATACTCTGTTTCATTTTAATTTTAGTCTTGCTTTTTTGCTTTAACTGGTATGTTTCAGACTCTTTGGTTTTATCAGATAACAAAAAAATAATAATAATAATAATAATAATTTAATTAAAGAAAAACAAATTATCTACCCGATATGATGGGTCTAGGTAGTTGAATCTTTTATCTTAATTTAACACTAGGATATATCTCGTGCTTAAAGCATGAATCAACATTTAAAAATATATATATAATATAATAATAAAAGTTATCGTTATATTTTTTTTAAAAAGTTATTTTGTTTGAGATAATATTTATTTTTAATTGTTCTGTAAATCTATTAGTCTATTGGAATACTAATTATTTTAGAATATTATAGTATTTTATTTTTGATATCTTATTACAGTTTTATATTGTTTGTTTGTTGTATTTGCATAGTTATTTTGTGAAATATAAAATAGTAATTTTAATATTATAATTGTGAGAAAATAAAGATTATTAATTTATCATCTATATATATTTTAGTTTTACCAACCCGCCAATGTGGAGATTAAAACACACATTTTTCATAGATTGAGTAATATATATTCGTTTTTAAAAATTCAAATCACAACATATGCAGAAAAAATTCTGTATTTTATTAAGGGTGAGTTACTAGAATATTGCATAAAAGCTTCCTTATTACAAAAGTAACATACAATTGTTTGTTATTACTAGACTAACACATTGTACCTATACTACCCCTGAAACTAGTGTTGGGAAAAAACGTAATTACGGCTAGTGCCATTAGAAAAAAAAATATTGGAAGTTGGGACTAAGTCTACCGATCCTTTGATGGTAGATTTATACACGTGGACTGATTAAAGGTGTACGTCAGATATTTTTGGTACACTTAGTTGTAGTGCTGGTACACTTTGCCGTCGACGTAGATGGTACACTTAGTTGTAGTGTTGGTACACTTATCGGTGGACGTATATGTGTATCAAAAACTAAGTGTACCAAAAATATCTGATGTACACCTTCAACAGTCAATATGACCCAAAAGATATTTATGGTAGACTAATGGCCTGTTGCGACAGATTTATTCGACAGCCTTCTCTCGTTTCAGATATTTTTGGTATACTTGTTTGTTTTTTTGAAATAGTTTTCGGAGTGTGATGGTAGGTTTCTTGTCCGTGGTAGATTTAGTAAGCATTTTTGACAGCTGTAAAGTCTTACTAGAATAAAACGAATTTGTTTGAGCTGTCAAAGACAGTCTAGCGTTGCGATAGACTTATTGGAGGTAGATCTAAACACGTTTGCTGTTCTTCCGAT
>NC_025689.1:9809906-9863036 GCF_000633955.1 Camelina sativa | reverse complement strand
TTAATAATTTATATTATAGTCCAACTGGAAATACGAAAAAAACGCAAAAGTTCAACTATGGATATGAGAGTACAACTGGATAACTATGTATAATTATGTGTATACCAAATAATTTTTTACTAATATCATGTTGTCTTTGGATCATTTTACCATAGTGTGATGATTTTAAATGAATATTCCGCCGCCAAAATCTATTTTTTATTCGTTTTCACATGATCCATATTGAAATTTATTTTAATAATTCTAGTACAGTTGCACCAAGTAGTTCAAGTTATACTGAAATTTTCTACCTAAGTGATTTAGTTATACATAAGATCTCACATTCACTCTAAAATTCTATTAATTACAATCAAAAAAATCTCTCTCTGTTGTAACTCTTTTATCTTCTGCAAAGGCTCCATCTTCTACTCCTTATAGTTTCTAAGTAGATATTACAGGATACCTTAAGCAATCATGAGGGACCTAAACTTGCAAAACTGGCTACACTCAAGTGATAGCGACAGAGAATTAGTGATGATGAAACTATTATGGAAAGAGAATAAAAGTGGAATTAGTGATGATGAAACTATTAGGAGAAGTGGGGTATTGACGGCGAATTGATAGCTCTGTTAAATTTGGATTTACGAGAGATATGATTAATGTTAATTAGTGGTGGTTAATTTGATCGGGGCGTTTTGGTTTGGATTAGACTTCTCTTTTCGTCTCTCCATGCAAATAGTTACTAGTACATATACAATCCACATATGTGTAGACTATGTACATGTTCTTATATACGTACATTACACATAACAATGATCATGATGACTGTGTATAATTAATAGCCACTAACTGAATGAGGTATGGTTAAAATCTTAATTATAGATCATGGCCAAGCTTTTTTTATTCTTCTATATTATCAATGACGTAACCAAAAAAAAGTTTTTATATTCCATTTCCACAAAAGAAACGATCCAAAAGCCAAAGAGATTTTGAGTCCTTAATTAGGGTGTCTGAGAAACCGTTTGGAAGAAGAGTTAGTAGCAAAACCTCTGCTTCTACTCTTTCGATGTCTTGGAATTGTAACTTTCTCAAGAAGAGACAAGACCTCAGGCATCGATGGTCTACCTTTAACCTCTCCAATACATTGTAAAGCCAAGAAAGACATCATAAACGCTGCTTTCTGAGGGTATTGACCCACAAGCTTCGTGTCCATTATCCTAAACACTTTTCGCTTGTCTCGCAAGTAAGGTGTCGCCCATTCCACTAAATATTCTTCTTCTCGAGCTTTAGTTTTGTCTATTGCTCTACGTCCAGATAGAATCTCTAGCAAGACTACACCAAAGCTGTAGACGTCACATTTCGTTGTTAGATGACCTGACAGAGACCAAAAGCAGAGACCAATCAATGTGTTTTAGAAATTTCATGTTTTGTTAGTTGAAATTGGAACAAATGAACCATCAAACAAAAAGAAACCTGTTGCTAGATATTCTGGAGCTGCGTAACCTTCTGTACCGATGACTTGGGTTGTCACATGTGAACGGTTGTCTTTTGGACCTTCTTTCGCCAATCCAAAGTCTGAGAGTTTTGGGTTGAATCCTGAATCAAGAAGGATATTTGCTGCTTTGAAGTCTCTGTAAATGACTTGATCCTTAGCTTCGTGCAAAAAACAAAGCCCTCTAGCAGCACCAATCGCCTCTTTCATACGCAGTGACCAAGAAAGCACATTAGAACCCCCTAGAATAAACAAGATTCATCAGGTCATGAACAATGCCAAGTAACATAAACATAAATGTTGGATCTTAATTCTTACTTACTTTCAAACAAATGATTTTCAAGACTACCATTAAGCATATACTCGTAAACCAAAAGAATGCTTTTGCGCTGTCCATAACAAAAAAAAAGACATCAATTGTTCTTCCAATCAATGTGTCATTTTAGCAAGAACCACACTATCTCAGAAGTTTCTGGTTTCATACCATTTTGCAACAAGTCAATACCGCGACCAAGTGCTTCTAGAGATGTCGGGTAAGAAATAGTTTTTCCCTCCTCACCATTATTCTCACCAGGCAATAAAGGTCTAACTCTACAGAACACACGTATATTGCCTTTCAATTCCTGCAACATGAGAAATAAACCAGGATCAGTCAACCTTTACACACATAGGGGACGAAAAAAATGTGACAAAGGTTTAGTTAAGTGAATTATAGAAGAATGGTATTGTGCAACTTCTTCCGTAGTTTTTCCCCTTCAACGAGTTTAAGTTCTGCTTCTTCTACTCGACTTTTCAGATCGATAATGCTTTGCTTCTGGTCTTCAAACTCATTTATTTTCTCAAAAGTAGTTAGATCAGACACCTAAACCATAAACAATCCAAAAATGTTATTAAAAACATAAGAGGTTGTGAAATCTAATAGATTCATATGTTATATGTGTTTTGCTCGAGAATGTGATAAAAACCTGCAGTCGCCTCTCAGAATACACTAGTCGATCCTGTAACTCTTGTATCTGAGTACTCTGGGATGAACATGTAGTCTGGACCAAAAACAATTTACATCATCTTAAGAAAAAACAATTGGCAGAGAATATATAGAAAGAAATTGTAAACGGATATGAGACCTCAAGTTCAGTTATGGTGTCTTTGAAGTCATTGTACTTGGTTGCCTCAGTTTGTAAGGTTTGTACTTCCACTAAATGGCGATCACGGTCTTCCTTGGCCTGCTGAAGCTCGACCTTGAGACTCGCAATTTCGTTTTCCAACTCACCTTTCTGCTTCATGATATCTTCTTGAGAAGCCTACCAAAAAAAACAAGACACTCAATCACATTTTGACCAGAACTACAAAACATTTACTACCATTGATCGGATATAACAGAACATCATCATATACCTTAGAAGCAGCAAGCTGATCCTGCAATGCTGAAAACTGGCCCTTCAAGTTGCCAATATTTTCGACAATGGCAGTCCTTTCTTTCTCACCGCGTTTTATAGTTTCATGAGCTTCATCAAGATCACCTTGTAGCTTGCTGTTATACAGCTGCAGGCTTGAGTTATACTCTTGCAACAGTTTGTACATGTCATTTACCGATTGTATCTGAACATAACAAAACAAACAGTCAACATTAGTCTAAAGTTAAGTGACAAAACATTCTGATCATTTCAAAACCTTTTTAAGTTTTCTCACCCTCTGGTTAGCCGTTTGAAGATCTCCTTGTGCTTTGTCTAGCTCTTCTACAAGACCAGCTTGTGCCTTTTCAACATCAAGTCTTGTTTCTTTCTCTTTTCCAAGAGAATCATTCGCAGCCTAAAACAGAACATATTGAATTAAACCCCACAAATATGAATTAGACACAAGTAATTTAAAGTAGAATTAGCCGCCTCTTACCAACTTCTCCGTTTGTTCCCTGGCAAGTTGCACTTGAACAGATTCAAAGTTTTTCCTCAGCTCTTCAATTATCATATTCAGCTCCTCTTCTTTGTTTCTCAAACTAACCTCTGTCATCAAAATTGCACAAATATAAAGTTCAAAAATCACAAAAAAATTTGAAACAAAAAAAAGTAACAGCTAAACTTTAATTATGGAAACACACCCATGTCAGCACAATGCTTCTCATTCAATTCCAATGCATTCTTCAACTTCTCTTGCTCAAAAGCATAATCCAACTCGAGTTCTTGAAACCACCTAATGCAAAGTCTAAGCCTTTTTATATATTCCATCATGTTCTCACATCTCTCCTGCAAAACCCAAAAACCACCAAGAAGAACATTCAAATTCAAGCTTAACTAACTGAAACCAAAAGGGAGACCAAAGCCAAACACATAAACAAAGTCTTTAATGCTTTTATCAAACTGACAAAACTGTTTTGGTCCCACCAATTGTCTTATAACACAATCAAATCTTCTTCTTAGAAAAAAAAACAATAGATCCAACGAACAAAGCCAGTAAGCTAACAGAAATTAAAAGCTTCAGATTCTATACCATAAGGATCAATCAGAACACATAAACAATGTCTTCAATGCTATTGCCTAATACTAAAGGTCCCACAAATTGTCTTATAAACACAATCAAATCTTCTATAAGAAAACCAACGGATTCAACGAGAAAAGCCAGTAAAAAAAAAGCTACCTCAAATTCAAAACTTCACCAACTAAAACTCTCTCTCTGCTAATAGAAACCCTAATTGATAAAACTTACTCAACAATCAAATTACAGTATAGACACTTTTTCTTTTTCATCCACACATCACAACTTAGATTACACAAGAAAGTTTAAATTCAGGTAAAAAAATAAAATTGAGGGTGGGGGAAAAAGTAGAAACCTTGTAGTTGAATTTGCTCTTGTACTTGATTCGTTCATTAAGAAGAGTTTCAATGTAATCTCTTGTGAACTCAACAGGACCATATTCAGATCCCGTTGTGCTCGCTGGAGCGCTGTTCGGAGTCAGATCTTTTGACCCATTAATCACCGGAGAAGCTGACCGGATTCTTCCATTGTTTGCCATCGCCCCCACCATAACAAACCAAAAAAATTAAAACTTTTGTTCTCTTCTTGTTACCTAAATTACTTCAAACTCCTCTCTCAATCAAAGCATAAACCTGCAGCAACAAAAAAAACAAAGTTTGTATTGTTTTTCTTTCTTAGAGATCTTCAGAAAAAGATAAATTGAGTAATGAGAAGGGGCTTACGTGAAAAGGGTTTGGAGTTCACTGAGGAGTCGTCAACATTAACATCTTCATTCTTGGGGGAAGATCCAAAGCAATTCCCCATTATAGAGGTCTAAAATCTAAATCATCCAAAACCCTATAGAGACAATTGTAAAGGGAAACAAAACACTAACTAATCTATCATCTATGGATGGATCTTTGTCACTGCCTCTGTCATCGACATTCTTCCTACGGCTAAAAGAAGGAAGAACGATCTAGACGAGAGAGTGGCGAGGTTCAGAAAATGTGTTTGGATTCCGAAGGTTTGGAATTTGAGAGATCAGAAAATGCAAAAGGAAGGTTGAATATAACTAAAATTGTTAAAATAAAATAAAAAGGATACCTAAACACTAAAATTAGAGAGAAAGGAAAAGAGTTTCCGTGTTGTGTTAACTTCGCTGTCAGAGTCACCCCTATTCACTGCCTGCAGAGGAGTAGCAGCCGCTTCGTCGATCCTGTATCTGCGACTGTAAAGAAGCATCAAATTGATAGATAACGTGACCAATTTAGCATCAATCAAGAGCAAACCCAGAATCGGAAAACAAAATTAGGGGTAATAAAAGAGAGTGTCAAAATTACTCGAAATAGACGTAATCGGAGGATATGTATCTGATAAACGACATCTTTGAAGAGCAGACAAGACCAACTGCACAAATCAAGTTTATCGAAACTTTTTTTTTTATTTGATAAGAACTGCGGCCGTCCTCGAGCTGCTTCCCGGCGAAAATTAAAGGCTGCTGGTCCAGTGAGATCCCTGGATCTTCGCTTTCACATAGTCGATGGTGTGAGATGACTCGACCTCTAGCGTAATGGTCTTCCCGTTAGGGTTTTCACGAAGATCTAAATCTTTTTGAGACTACCGCTGCATCCAAGTTAATCGAAATTTGATGATTTTTATTTTTTTTAATTATAAATAGCATAAACCGTGATAAAACACACAACTCTGGTTTAGAAGTAGTAATGTGTTATTCGAGTAAGTCGGAAATCTCAACGTGTTAGTCTAGTAATAAACCTACTTTTATGTAATATTCTAAGTAATTTCCCTATTATTAATCATAAGTATTATATGAAAATTTTAAACAATTTGTAAATAAAATAAAATAATGATGATAGGAGAAGCATAATTTGAAATCTTAACAAAATCTTCAAATTTATTATCAAAAATAATTATATTGTATACTTGGATATAAAATCTTAGTTTTTAAAATTCTGATTGGTTTATATTTTTTTTTAAAAAAATATTTATTAATTTCGTCCATAATTTATTAGAGAGAGGAAATTTTTTTTTTTCAGATTTTTTAATATTTGATCTGTGAGTGTTTTTATTTTTAATTAACTATATTTATTTAAATCAATTAATTAAGCTTAATTAAAATTTTCTAATGGCAATTGAATGTAATTTTTTACACATTTTAAGGTTAGTTTCATATTTGTACTTCCCAATTAATATAGGGATGATTTCATTTTTCTTATTAGAAGTGTTAAAAAGATTCAACTAGCTAGGTTCTCATCAATTCAATAATTCAACTAGTTGAATCTTTATAACACATCTAATAAAAAGTAACCCAATAAGTCAAGGACAGTGGTAAAATCGATGAATTGATGAGAACGTAGGGCCAAACCAGTTATGTTTCAAAAAAATAATCTCAGAGTTCTAAAAGGCCTAACTAAAAGTCTAAAATACTTACAAAAGTTTCACGTTTTCTATATGGTCTAAATAAGTGTAAACTATATTACCTAAAGCTTCCATCCCTTGAATTTCAACTCTTATGATCGTGTTTTAATTTTCTATATTGTAGTAGAAAACATAGAAAGGCACGGTTTGGTAGCCGGAGGCCAACACCATTTCGTTTGTCTGAGTCACTCCAACAAAGTGTACATATGTATTTCCAATTACACTTGGCCATAAAGCAGGCAATACATATGTATGCTCCGACCACTCCTGTTTATCGTCATCTTCCAGAATTCGCAACTCAATACTTCTACTCTTCCTATTAAGACGATGGGACCCTTCAGACATAAGTAAACCTAATTTACCATTGAAGTTTTGCAGAGGTGGGTAACCGAGTGGAGTGTGAAACTATCCGAGACTCTAACGAATCTGAAAGTCTCAAACCTAACATCAAAGCAAATGATTATGGTATCCAATGAAGACATATGAAAAGCAAGATAATACAAAACACCATTGATGCATATATATATCATCATATTCTGGAGAATGTGGTATGGAACATTTGATCCTTCTCCATGACAGTTCTCCTGCTCCTAAAGTCAGAACTTGGTGCTCTTTAGACACCACATCTTTTCCTCCATAATTTAACGAGATCATGGACAATACCTTGCAATCTTTGCCAATTGGATCATACCCGAAATAGCTCACCACTCCAATCCTCCTCCTCGTATTCACTTTGGGTAAGGTCAAGGATTGTCTAGTACTAGGGTTGCATATCACTGACACCTTATGCTTCTTCCCTTTAAAGATCCTATGATCTCTAAGAAAGACCAAACCTCTCATAGGACTGAAAGGTTCAAATGTAAATTCATACGGAATTTTCATGTGATAAGTGGCGACTACATGATGAGGCGACTTCTCAACCGGATTTTGAGGCTGAGGTGAGGAGAAGAAATAAACCTCACCCTTGTTTTTGCGTATGGTGGCGAACAAGAGCTGTGGGTGAGCCGAAGATCTGGTCAAGAACAACTCCGTAAAATATGGATGGCCAAGTGTGGAGGCTCAGAGCTTGGATACGCAATGACATCTCGCTACAAATTTGGCCGACAGTCTCAGAAGTATCTCGATAATCAGTTCATTTGGGATCTGTTCTGAGTTTTCTCCACCTATATTTGATTTCTTTGATCGCATATTGCCTCAGGTGATGGAAGATCCTCCAATGAGACACTGCGCTTAAACCCTAGAGTCTCTGCTCTGTGCTCTTCAACGACTTTAGTTGAGTTTTAGAAAAATTCAATCTCAATTAGTAGAAACCGGTTGTGATGTGATGGGCTGAGAGGAAGCCTTTGCAGGTGATATGGCATTCTTAAAAATTTAGAACTTTTAAATAGGCCCGGGCATATTAACCAAAACCAAACCAAAACGAAATTTGGAATTCAGTTCGGTTTTGGGTACTTCACAAGAAATTTGAAATCTCCCTCACCAAGTAAGTGTCTTTGAAAGTATCTTAGTGTGTAGTTCGTGTAGACAGTTGCGGACCCATGTTATGGGTTGTGGTGGCAGCTGACACCAGTAATATTTAAAAACCAAAAAATTTAACACTATGTAAAAAAAGTTAAGTGGCAAAATGGCTTAAGTAGGGGCTTAAGGACACGCGGATTCATCTTGATCCGCACATCGCCCTTTGACGTGTTCTGTTTGCAATGAGAACACGTCGTCACCTTTTGACTAACACGCTAGCCACAAACTCTCTCAACGTTCATAAGCAAAAAGCCTCAAGAGAGGAATATTCCCCAAAGTTCAAATTTAAACCAAAGAAAAGAAATAAAAGAGATAACCGCCTTGGCCTTGCGCGGGAAGCAACTTGGCTTTAGGCGTTGTGCGCCAAGCTCCATGCCTCGTTAAAACCTTCTCCGGTAAACCCATCGGGAAAAACCCGGAGTAAGGAAAAAGAGTACACTTCCTTGCTTTAAGCGACTTGAACGTCTTCACTCTTGGGTAAGAGTGAAGACTAAGCGAACTGAGCCTTCGGAGTCTTCATGGGGCGGCTGGTGTTGAGCGAATGTCCAGACGAATAGGTTGAGACACTGCTTAGCTGCCTTCGCTGAGCTCTTGGAACGTGTGGTGGCTCCGGGAAGGATTGTTGGAGCTCTGGCCGCGTCCGAAGTGGTTGCCTTGGCCGCGTCCGATGCGTCTTGGTCACGCATCTCGGTCGCGTCTGGCGTGTCTTGGTCTTCTTGGCCGAGGTCGCGTCCTGCGATCACATCAAAAGGTCTCATCAAAATCAACTCCTTCAACTCGAGAGTAACCTTGAGCCACCAGTCTTGCTTTGTTTCGCACAATGCACCCACTGGCATCACTCTTATTCTTGAAGATCTACTTTGTTCCCAAAACATTGACATTAGCAGGTCATTTAGTGGGTTCCCACACATTACTTCGCTCAAACTGTTCCAGTTCATCTTGCATCGCAGCAACCCATAACTCATCTCGAAGTGCCTCTTTGTGATTCTTTGGCTCCATAGTTGAAACAAAGCAGACGAATTGAACAATCTCAGAGTCCTGAGAAACAGAGTCAGGTACCACAACCTTCTGTTTCTTTCCAGCCAGTTGAGCAAAATCAATCTATTTGCCTCTGGTAACTCTACCNCCCCCCTGAATCGCACTGATAACATCACCTGAGGAGTGATTTCGATGAACCTGAGAAGATGGAGTAAGAGCATCTGATGATAACACAGGGCTGACAGAGTCACCATGACTTTCAGGCCCTTGCTCGTGCTTCTCATCATCAGTTATCAAGTCCTTGTCGGAGATAGCAGGTACCATAGCAACTCGTTGAAACGATGTATTATCAAAGACAACATTGACCATTTCTTGAACCGATCGTGTGCGTTTGTTGTAGACACGGAATGCAGTGCTATGTCTTGAATAACCAAGGAAGATCCCTTCATCACTCGTGGAGTCAAACTTACCCAACTGATCCTTGTCATTCAGAATGTAGCAAAGACAGCCAAACACATGAAAGTAGCTTACTGTTGGAGACTTCTCTTTCCACAGTTCATAGGGAGTCTTGTTGGTCCCTGGTCGGACATACACCCGGTTGATGATGTAACAGGCGGTGTTAACAGCTTCATCCCAAAAACGATGAGGAACCTGATTACCATGCAACATAGCTCATGCCATTTCTTGCAGCGTTCTGTTCTTCCGCTCTACAACACCATTTTGCTCTGGTGTTCTTGGAGCAGAGTACTGATGAACAATGCCCTGATGACCGCATAATTGATCGAACTTGTCATTCTGAAATTCTTCTCCATGATCACTACAAATAGTGGATAGAACATTTTTCACTCTTAATCTGCAAGGCAAGTATACAAAAACATTCAAGAGCATCCGATTTTTCACGTAAAAATCGCACCCAGGTGTAGCGAGTGAAATCGTCAACCATGACAAAGATGAACCGTCGCCCAGATATGCTTTGAACTTGTATAGGACCCATCAGATCCATATGTACCAGTTGAAGTGCATGACTAGTTCGAATGTCTGCCACTGGCCCATGAGATGCCTTGACTTGCTTGCCCTTGTTGCAAAGACCACATATGAAATGTGAGTC
The DNA here is from genome assembly GCF_000633955.1 of Camelina sativa. Taxonomy (NCBI): domain Eukaryota; kingdom Viridiplantae; phylum Streptophyta; class Magnoliopsida; order Brassicales; family Brassicaceae; genus Camelina; species Camelina sativa. The sequence goes on along the minus strand of NC_025689.1, from coordinate 9,853,077 downwards.
GCCTTTCAGCTTAGGAATTCCACGCACAACTTCTTGATTAGCTAATCTCATCATTGTGAGAATATTCAATTGACCAAGTTTCTGATGCCACAACTCTATGTCCAACTTAGTGGTCGTGTTGAAACACTGCATTGATTATTTTCACATGTAACAGTTATTACCAGATCTCCTTCCTCTGAGTGGCACATATCCTTGTTGATTAACAGCCTTGCACCCCTTCTTGGTAAATGTGACATCCAGGCCTTCATCACACAACTGACTAATACTGATCAGATTTACCTTCAAATCTTCGACCAAGAAAACATCCTTTAGATGTGGTTGAGAATCACCACTAGTTATACCCTTTCCTCGGATTGTTCTCTTTCCTCCATCACCAAAAGTAACTCTCCCTCCAGCAACATCTTCTATATGTGACAGATTGTCAAAGACACCAGTCATATGCCTGGAGCATCCACTGTCAAAGTACCACTTGGCCTGATCAACCTCTGCTCTTTCGGCTGTGAATGCCACATGACAGTAGAGATCATATTTCCTGACATATCCTTGAGTGTTTCTTCTCACAGCTGGATAAAACACACTACGTTGCATCAGGCTTGACACACGATTCTGAAATTGGTAGCACTGGGCTTTATAATGAGTTAGATGTCCACAGTACCAACATCCTCTCCTTCTACTAAGCTGACCAGGTCTCTGAACCGTCTGCTGAAACCCATTTGAGGCATATGGCTGTCTTGTAGACAACCCAGGCTGCATCCTCATCCTTGGAATTCTTGGATTCTGTTTCACAGGATGTTGACCATACGGACTGGTCGTTGTAGGGAATTCCTTCTCTTTCAGCTTGGGCTCAGACCCAATCCCTTTGACAAACTGGGTGGTCATGTTTGTGTTTGTTCCTTGATAACCTAGGCCCCACTTCAGATTGCTTGATCTACTAGTACTAAGAATTGTATCCAGATCTTTAGTTCCCTTATTCAGCATTCTGATATTCTTCAGCTATTCCTCTAACTCCTTCTCAAGACGTAGAGTCTTAGCTTTCTCTTCACTTAGTTCTTTAGTGATCATTGCAATATGCAGCTGCAAAGTATCCCTTTCGGAAGTCAACTGGGTGTTGTCTTGGGTATTTTGTAACACTGTCTTGATGAGAAGTTCTATATGTTCTTCTACTGACAAATCAGCCTCCTCTCCATCTGAATCAGATTCAACCTTCTCATCTATACCTTTGATTTTTACCAACACCTCATCTTCTTCGTTTCCTCAATGACACCCAGCAATGCCACAAAGCTGTTCAGAATCTCACCTTTGATGTCTTCTTCATCTGAGTCACTTTCTCTCCAAGTAATGTAAGACTTCTGCTTGTTCTCACGTGAAGGACAATCAAACTTAGTGTGACCATAACCCTTAGAGCCATAACATTGCAGAGATTTCTTACGTTTGTTGTTTGGACACTCAGACTTGTAATGTCCAAATCCCTCACACTCAGCACACTATCGCTCCTGCTTGTCATTCTTCCTGATCTCCTCATCAGTATCGGATTTCATGAGCAATGTGGTTCCCTTCCGCTGACCTCTTTCCATCTTGCGAAAGTACTTCTTAACCAATAGGCCCACCTTTTCCTCATCAGCAACCTCCTAAGACTCCGCAAGCTTTTGTTCCTCTATAGCTTTAAGGGCAAAAGACTTCTCATTCATTTTTTCTTTCTTCTTTAGCTGTATCTCAAACGCCTGCATCATCCCAACCACCTGATTGTACTCGAGCTCATCAGAATTCAGTGACACATCTATAGCAAACCTGTGTGGCTGAAACTTGTCAGGCAGACTTCTAAGGAATTTCTTCACAAGCTTCTTGTCCTTATACCGTTTACCCAAGACTACAGCTTCTTGTGTAATACCACTCAACCGGCTGCTGTAATCAGCCACTAACTCGGTTTCAGACATGTGCAAGTTTTCAAAATCTGATGCAAGATTGTCCAGCCTTGTGCGTTTGACCCTGCTTGTGCCCTCAAAAGTGACGACCAGAATATCCCATGCTTCCTTGGCGGCTACACATCCTTGAACTTGGTTGAAGATATCCCTAGGAAGAGGCTTGAAGATAACTGACAGTGCATGTGAGTTGTGTTTGGACTCCGCTTTTTCTTTTGCTGTCCATTTTTTCCTGTGCTTAGGAACCAGTTCTCCTTCCTCATTGTTCTCCGTAGGATGTGACCAACCGTCTTCCACCGCAAACCAAGCTTCCATGTCGATGCTCGAGATGGCCTGCTTGATTGACACTTTCCAAAAACCAAGGCACTCAGGATCGAGTTTCAGTGGTGTTTGAACCGCAACAAAATCCAGTGATTTCTCCATATCATTTTCGCAAGATCTCACCTGTTGAAAAAGGATATATACCAGAACTTTTTATCAGGTGTCTGCTCTGATACCAATTGTAAATGTATAGAGAACACACAATTCAAATAACCCGCTTGGAAACGCACCAAGCAAACACTTTTATTCAATTTTATAAAAACTCTCGTTTGTTACAAGATATGAAACTAAGCTCACTCTCCTATCTATCTAGCACAACACCCTGTGTAGATCTAAAAGAGTAAAACACACTCACCTTCTAAGCCTTTTTGAGAATGCTTGAAGGTTTACATATCTCACAACTTTATCTCCCACGAGTGCTAGCTCTTTTTGTGGCTAACCTCGTCTACTTATACCCACACAAACAATCTCTAACCTAGATCTATGTGTATCTTAACTAAAACGAAATATTCCTTATCCCTAAGAAAATATCCTTCCTTATCTCTCTCGATCAAATATACTCTCAATATCTTCGTGTATATCTTGATCTCTTCTTTCTTCCTTCTCACGCATCTTGTCACCGCGTTCCACAATCTTTCTCCACGTCAGCACATTACGCCACGTCAGCATATCAGCACTCTGAGACACTTCACAAGCTCCTGTCACCGTCAGAGCTCTAATGCACTTTCATTACGCATATCAATTAGGGTCAAAGCCCGCAGGCTGGCTTGGCCCGGCCCTGAAAAAACATCGGGCTCGGACTTAAATATATATGTCCAGAAAAAATCGGGTCTTTTGGGCTCAGCCCGTTTGGGCTATAGGGTTTTCCAGATTTAGCCCGACCGGGCTCGGGCCAACCCAAAAAGCCCTTAAACAAATATTTTTGTACCTTTTTGTTATCATTTTTGTTTGATTGCAATATTTGATTAACAATTTATTGTAAAAAAAGTTTTAAATTATAATCCTAGTTTTCATATTACTTAATAACCATACTAAATACTTTAAAATTTTTATTAATGATATTTTATATGAATTATATATTGATTTATTTGGTTAAAGTATCGCAATTTTATTTAGTATTAAACATTTTCTATTAAATTAAATTAGTTGTAGTTAATATAGATGAGTTATTAAATTTTTGATTGATTTGTTTTATAGTGCACCTTCAAACAATGCTTTTTAAGGCTTATAAGTCTGAATTATTGATCGGTATGATAAGCCCGAAAAAGCCCTAAAGCCCTGTAGCCCTGTTAGGGCCGGGCTCAGGCTTTGAAATATAGGCTCGGAAATATTTCGGACCGGGCTCAAACATATGCGGGCTTTACGGGTTTCGGGCCGGGCCAGTCCAATTGACACCCCTAACTTTCGTAGAGAGAGTACGACCCTAAAGTTTATCTCAATGGGCTGAGACGTAGTCCAACATGGAGCCCCTATTATATTAACATTTTTGAAGTACATTTTGGTTTATGTCCTTTAAGTTTTACTTATTTAATTTGTTTTTTACAACATTAACCCCTAAAACATTTCCATAAATAACATTGCAGAGAAACTCAAATACTAAACTTTCTTAAATTGACCAACATTTGTTACATTTATTGCCATAAAATCTTAACAACATCTATACATTCCGATTTTCCAAAGCAACTCTACCCATTAAAGTTTTAACCCATTAAATCTCTAAAACTATTTTTATGGATGCTAGAATCTCTCAAATTTAAATAATATACAACATATTTTCCATAACAAAATTTTACAATCTCCATAATTATATTAACATTAATAAACTTCCTAAACCAAAAATCCAATTATAAAATGTGACATTAAATATGTTGAAAACCCCCATATAATTTGGTTTATTTTTTAGTTTTTGAAGAATTACCAAAAAAAATAAAATTCTATTAATTAGCATAAACTATATTTATTGACATGGAAAAATTATAAACTATAAAAATATGCTAATTTGGTAAAAAAATTAACATAATTAAACTTGATAAAAAAAACTTATTTTGATTATTTTTTTACGCAAAAATTTATTTTGATTTTGGTGAGACGGGTTGGAATTAATCCCATATAGAAAGTTAAGTGGAATTGTTTTTTTTTTCTAAACATTTTTAGATGTGTACCAGGAGATAAATGTATTACTAGACTATACATATACCACACGGGTTGGCATTAATCCCATATAGAAAGTTAAGTGGAATTGTTTTATTTTCTAAACACTTTTAAATGTGTACCAGGAGATAAATGTATTACTAGACTATACATATACCACACAGATTAAAACTTTGAATACACTACAAAATCATATACTTTAAATACTTATATCAAATACCTGTAAAATTTTATATATTTAAAATTAATAAAACAATAATAAAATAACAAATAAAAACAATATAAATTTGAAATTTTTAAAATTAAAAATATTGTCTCGCTGTGTACCGCGGGTTAAATCCTAGTAAGATTAGATTCTTTAATCCATAATTTTTTTTTTAATGTCGGATTTTGAGACACAAGTCCTAATTAACGTCGTCACGTTGAACTATGTATGTCCTCTCTTTTTCCCAATTCATTCATCATTTTCTACCCAATCACGAACAAGAATTTTTAATTAATGTGTAGTTGAAGAAGAAAAAAAGTTATGATGAAAAAAAATATATAATAATCAGTTTGAGAAGAAAAAACAAAACACCAATATGAAAAGACTTTTTGATTTTTGTTTAAAAAATGAATAAATGTAGCAAAAACTAGATTGCCTATTTTTTTAAGGGAAGCCAATTTTGTAAAATCTTGAAAGGCTGTAAAATAGTTTTTTGAAAAAACCAAAATAATGTAACCAAAAACAAACATAAAGTAGTATTATTACAAAAGTCATAAGATCCCATCCCATAGGAATTGACGAGAACCGAAAGATAAAAGTAGCTTTTGGTACAAAAGATAAAGAATTACAAAGTCTTAACTACAACAGTAGCTCATGATTAACGTTCTCGACATGGTCTAAACAGGTGTCAACCTTACGATTCTTACCCGCTTCCAGTCCATGGAGTCGAACTCTTACGATCGTCCTTCTCTCGATATTGCAGTAGACAACGCATGAAGGCAACATACGTTCTATCCAGAACACAACTTCATTTGTTCGAGTCACTCCAACAAAGTGTACCTCGGTAGTTCCCACTATATCTTTCCACAAAGTAGGAGGAAATACGAATGTATGCTTCGACCATTCTGGCTTTTCGGCATCTTTTAGAACCCACAACTTAAGACTTCCATCAAAAAACCAATCAAAATCACGCACAAATAAACCTAATTTACCATTGTAGTCTATCAGATATCCATCATGCGCTGCTCTATAGACTATAATAGACTTAAAACTTTCAGACCTTACATCAAAGCAAACTATCATGCTATCCCCTGAAGACCTATCAATAGCTGGATAATACAAAACACCATTGATGCATATCCATTTAAATCATGAGATATGCAACACTCGATCATTCTCCACGAAAGTTCTCGAGTCCCTAAAGTCAGAATTTGATGCTCACCACACGCCCATGCATTTTCATGACACCTGGTCATGGACAATACCTTGAACTGTTTATCAACTGGATCATATCCCAAATAGCTTATCACCTTAACTCCCTTTGTCGTCACTTTGGGTAAAGGTAAGGACTGACCGGTGCTAGGGTTATATATCACCGGCACCGTTTCCGTCCTTCCCCTTGGGATCTCCTTAGTATAAATAAGACAGACCAAGCCATGAACAGATTCACTCATTTCACAAAAAAGACCATCAAAGGAGAGCTTCATATGATAATCAGCGACTATGGGAGAAGAGTTCTCATCCGGATTTTGAGGTTGAGGGGAGGAGAAGAAACAGAACCTGCCGTGTTTTTGGTAGGCGAACAATAGCTGCGGGCGAGCCAAAGATCTGGTCAAGAACAACTCACTGAAATGGGGAAGGCGAAGTGTGGAGGCCCAGAGCTTCGATACGCAGCGACATGCAGCTACAGATTTCGCCTGCAGCCTCGAGCATATGTCGATGGTTTGATCAACTGGGATGTGTGGCGATGAATTTTCTCGTTCGTTCTCTGGTCGTGCATTGCGTTGGGTGATGGTAAGACGATCCTCCGAGACGGTTTTTCGCCGTTTTCTCATGGCTGACGGCGACTTCGGCTCTTCTCTTTCACTTTTTCAAAGGGAATGACCTAATGAGTATAACCTAAACCTTATATAAACGGCTAGAGATATATTGTAGTGCAAACTGATTTGGACAATGGTTTGAGAAGAAGCCATGCAAATATCTTATATAATAAAGTAAAGTTCTCTTTTGACAAGCTCTAAAAAGTTATTATATATATATATATATATATATATATATTTTAGCAATATCCTAAAAATATATCTTAACATTTTAGCAATATCCTTTTAGTTATTATATATATATATATATATATATATAAATATATATTTCATTGATCAATATTTTATATACTTACCATAACATTATAATTCCCCAAATAATAATTTGCCGATAATTAAAGAATAAAACATTCAGATTATAGTTTTGGAAAAATTATAGTTATGATAGTTTTATTTTAAAATAATTTCAAGATAGAAAAAAAAATATATGAAAATATTATAATATTTCTTTGTTGAAAAAAAATATAATATTTTGTTTACAATTTTGTGCTAGAAAATCAAATCATTTTTTCTAGATAATTTCAAGATTTTTTAAAATATGATATTTTATTTTTCCTCATCGCGTAAAACTTTTTCTAGTTACAAATAAAATTATAGATGGGCGTTAGTTGCCCAACTAGCCACAACGACTAAAAATAATTAAAGGCCCGGTCCAACTTATTATCACGGGGTGATGAGATAGCGTTTTTAATAACATTATCGTATTATAAAGATCGTGTTTCATGGTGTTATTATTATTTTTTGGTATTATTAATTACACAAAAATATATATATATATATATATTCTTATTTCTTGTAGTGCTCAAATACTTTCATTACTAGGAGATATCCCGTGCTTAAAGCACGGTTAACATTTAAAAAATAATATATAATATAATAAGAAAAATTATCGTTATATTTCTTTAAAAATTTATTTTGAAATAAAATAAAAGAAAGATGATAGGAAAATCATAATTTGAAATCTTAATAAAATCTTTCAAATCTAGTTATAAAAAATAATTTTATTGTCTACTTGGATATAAAATCTTAGTTGAAATTCTGATTGATTTATATATTTAAAAAAAAAAATTAGTAATTTTCGTCCATAACTTTATTAGAGAGAGAGAAAATAATTATTTTAACTAATAATTCTCTGTATTTTTAAAAAATCTTAACTGTAAATTTTTATTTTTTCTTTATTTTTTTTCAAGTACAAATTAGTTTTGAATTGAATAGATTTTTTTTTTTTACTTTTCTAGATTTTTTCATTTTTATCTGTCAGCATTTTTTTATTTTTAATTAATTATATTTATTTAATTAATTAATTAATCTTAATTAAATTTTTTTGATGGCAGTTGAATTTAATTTTTTTACATATTTTGAGGTTAGTTTGATATTTGTACTTCCCAATTAATATAGTAGGATTCATCGTAAGTTTGTAACTATCAAAACTAAAGATATTTAAAAAATTACACTAAAAAAAGAAAAACAGCAAATAATGAACTCTCTAGGTGCTGATTTTATACTACTTTGTTGTCGCGTTGGTCTTTGTGTGTCGCTGGGACTGTTTTTTGCCACTGAAATAGTATAGTTTTCAGGTCGTCAAGGTTGGTCGCACGACTGTTAAAAAAATAGGCAGTACTCTCTTCGTTTTGTTCGTCAAATTTGTGAAAAGTGTCGACTAATCAAAATATAAAACGTTTTAGATATTTATTTTATGCTATAAGATACTAGGGGTTTTTACAAGTTTATATGTAAATTTAAATGTATTAATAACTTTTAATCATTAATAGGTTGAAATCTTTTCTAACTAAATAAAATAATAATTTAATTAAAGAAAAACAAATTATCTACCTGATATGATGAATCTTTAGAGCATGTTGAATCCTCTCTAACTAGTTGAATCTTTTTTTAGTTTTTACCATAAACATCTTTAGAGCATGTGTAAAATACACCCATTAAATTTTCCACCAAATATAACATATTTTTTTGTAGTAAAGTGTAAACTTTAGTTTTAGAATATGTTCATAATTTTATACTTTCATTGGTGTGAGTCTCTCATCAATATAGTACTTTTTGGTTTTTGGAAACCATCGCTCACTGTAATCTAAGAGAAAACAAAGGAAAAAAAGTAACCCAACAACAAGGACAGTGGTAAAATCGATGAACTGATGAGAACTTAGGGCCAAACCAGTTATGTTAAAAAAAAAAATCTCAGAGTTCTAAAAGGCCTAACTAAAACACGTACAAAAGTTTCACGTTTTCTATATGGTCTAAAGAAGTGTAAACTATATTACCTAACGCTTCCATTCCTTGAATTTCAACTCTTAGGATCGTGTTTTTTTCTATATTGTAGTAAAAAACATAGAAAGGCACGGTTCTGTAGCAGGAGGCCAACACCATTTCGTTTGTCTGAGTCACTCCAACAAGGTGTACAGATGTATTTCCAATTACACTTGGCCATAAAGCAGGCAATACATATCACTACAAAAAAAACTCTACATTTATAGCACATTGTTATAGCACGGTTTGCTCAACTGCTATTGAAAGTAAGTTACAATTTTGGTTATTATATAATAGCTTTTTAGTAACGTTATAATAGGATTTCAATAAGCAGAAAACTAAAATCTCTAATTTCACTAAATACTTAGGCAAAAAATAGACTTTTTGCCTTTATTGTTTTTTCCCTCTTTCTCGATAAACCCTGTGAGATAAAAAAAAAAACCAATTTGCCGCATTGTTTTCCCTCTTTCTCTCAAACCCTAAAATTGGTTCTGCCGTCACCTCTGTTGCTTCCATCGTAGAAGGTAATCAGCCGCGACATCATCGGAACTATCGGCGGCCCTAATTCCACCAATATATGTTAGCGTTGAGCTCAAATCGAAGGCAAATGTCTATCTTACTCTGTTAATTTTTTCCTTTAATCTGATTTTACCACCGAATCTCTTCTTGTTGCGTCTGAAAATCGTTTTTTCACAAACTTCGGTTTTTGTGTCTATGTTGGATATGTTCTGAAAATCCGATTTGGTTTGCCACATGCGTTTGTGTTATTATATGATTTGGTCGAGAAACTCCTCTTATAACATGTCTGTTCTTTGCGAAATTTTTTTAGAACAGGTCCGGGTCAAATAGCAATGATTCGAAGCAATTATTTTTACACTATTTCGGAATTTTTCTTAAAATCGAGTTTATTAGATATGTTATCTAAATCTGTTTTAGCTTCATATGTTCTCTGAATCTGCAGATCTGTTATAACTTTACTGATTCTGTAATATTATATTGTTTTGCAAGTGTTGTCGAGTAAAACAATGGGAGTTTGAAGCTTATCTTTCTTTTATCACACAACAGGTTAGTACCATCTTCTCTTTGATTCTGTAAATTAATCGAGTTTGTTATCTCTTTTTTTTGTGTGTTTTCAGATTGCTTTGTTTAAAATATACAGAATTATAGAGATTGTTTTGATGGAGTTATATATTATATGTGTTTGAGTTATTATATGTGTTTGAGTTATTATATGTGTTTGAGTTATTTGATAAGTGGTTCTAAAGGTTTAAATTAAGGTTAGAACTTATAATGGTGGAAAAGGATTGGGTGCATCTTTGCAGGTAAGAATTTTAGTTATGTAGCTTAGATGTTAGTAGGTGTTTGGAGACTTTACTTGGTTTTTTTTTCGTTAACTTTGCAAAAAAAAATGAAGAGCTGATCCTGCGTATGAGAGAGGGTCTACAAATTTTGTACGAGCTGTGTCTGCGGATATGGGAGACGTTGATTTGATTGTATGTCCTTGCATTGGTTGTCGTAATATAGATCGGCATGTTGGCAGTATTGTAGTTGATCATCTGGTAACAAGAGGAATGGATGAAGCATATAAGATGCGGTCTGATTGGTATTATCATGGAGAATTGAATCCAGTGGTTGATGGTGAAAGCAATCAAAGTCAGTGGAATGATGTGATTTTTGGGTTATATCAAGCGGCTGAATATCTGGATGAGTAGTTTGCTGATACGGATGAGTTGAGTCAGATTGCAGAGGGTGAGGATTTGAAAGAAGATGAGTTCAAGTACAATACACTATGATGGGAGAGCCTTATGGTGAAGGGTCAGTTAAGATGGCATCATACGTAGGCGCATTGGTACGGGAACACGTTCCAATCACAATTGATCGTTGGCCCAAAGTAGGTGAAGACATCAAGATAGTTCTCTGGAAATCTATTAAGGTATGCTATTTTCATTTACTTAGTTAACTTCGATCAAATACCGTTTTTTCACAAACTTTTTTTCCCTATAATGAATGCAGGCAAAGTTTGCAGTAGATGAAGAGTATCAAAAGGTTGCAGTGCTGAAGCAAATGGGATGTTTATGGAGGGCATATAAAGGAGGCATTGTCAAATCTAAGAGAAGCTAATACTAACCTTCAATTCTCCATGAGGATGAATCTGTGACCTAAGAATATATCTCCTTTCGAATGGCGTAAATTTGTCAAATATAAAACTAGCAAAGAATTCAAGGTATGCATCTACAAATAAATGAGTTTCTTTGTTAGATCATAGATTACATAATAATTATTCATCTATTAGGTTATAAGCGATAGCTATAAGGAAAGAAGGCGCAAACAGATTCCTCACACATGTAGTCGCAGAGGGATGGTTAGACTAACATAAGATATGATCAGTATCCTTTTAAATATATTTATTTTTAGGATGGTCATTCTACTTTTAAATACTTGTTCTTTCTAGTAATTTTTTATTTGTTTAGAAAAAGGAATCTGCAAACCCATCAGAGGTGACAAGGCTAAAGGTCTGGGTCAAGTCTCGTATCAAGAAAGATGGTACACCAGTGAATACTAGTGCAGCTGAAAAGATTGTGAGTTATATATTTTGCCTTGTTCTGATGGTTTGAATATTGTTTGTGCATTGTGTGATCATTTGAAATTGTAATTTCCAGAAAAAGGCAGATGAGATTATTAGTGGTACTACACCAACTACAACCAATGAAACAGACGATACACTTGTCCAACTGTTAGGACCTGATAATCCTGGTCGAATGAGGGCAATGGAAAGAAACATGTCTAAGAACAAATTAGCTTGTCTCCCAGTGAATCATAAGTGTATGGCTGAATTGCAAGATAAGCATGTTCATCTCCAGCAAAAGGTCAATGAGTTAGAAAATATAACTGACTTTCTCAAGAACAAGGTTAGACACTTAACTATTTATGCATTAATTAACATGCTGAATTAGCATCCAAGATTTAACTATGCTTTTTTATTTGTAGCAAGGACAAGACACTGAAGTTGGTGAAAACTCAGCTGCTAAAGTGAGTAATTTATATAAGATGCGTGATTTTTTATTTGTTACTATTTACTGTCTGATATGTACTCTATTGGTAATTGTATAGAGTGTGAAAAAAATCACAATCTAAGTGGGGGTTATTGGTTTAAGATTTGAATAGAGTTTTAAAGATTTTAAATGTTATGTAAAATCTGTTGTTATTAGATCAAGATTTTGTTAAACTCTGTTAAAGTTTAGTGTTATTAGTTTGTGATTTATAAAAAGTCATTTAAAATCTTAACAAATATGGGTTATTGGATTCAGACTTTTATAAAGTCATTAAAAGTTTTGTGTTATTCAATTAAAACAAAAAAATCTAGGATTGTTAATGAGTTCAATTATTATGTTATTGGTTCATAATTTTAGACCATTTCTTTACAAAATAAAGTCATGGAAAGTATCATAAAAATACAGGGATTGTTTGGAGGACTTTACAAGATTTTAGAAAACTAATCAACAAAACTCTCTAGCAATCTTTAACAATCTTTCACTTATTCATTTTTTATGATTTTGTTGAACTCTTCAAAAATCTTCATAAATCTCAAACCAATACCACCCCCTAAGTGTGTTTTGACTGATTGGACTAGTGGTGATGCAAATGTTGCTGAGGGACGCATTATTTCCTCTGATCCGGAGGAGTTAGTGAATGATTGTCGCTTAGGCCCATCAGATGTTAAAGTTTTGGTTGAAACTGCTATTTTACCAGAAATGTTCCTTTGGAGACCTGCGCATAACATGTTGACAGTTGATAAAGCTGTTGGACAGATGATTGCATGGCCTGCCTCTAAGTGTGTTAACTTAGAAAAGGAGCTCGAAATTGAAGATATTACACCGCTGGTAAAATTAAATATTGCTATAGTATCATGGCTGTAGGATTATTTGGAAGAATGATTAATTAACATAATCAGATTGTTGTGTTAATGACTTTGACAGGGACCATGCACAAATTCGCCGAATAAATGCATACTATTGGATTTGTCTGCAAATGATGTAGTTGTTGCAGAAGGACGATGGCAGACGGAAGAACCAACAACATTAGTTAATGGCATTCCTATCGGACCAATTGCAGTCAAAGTATTTGTTGATAAGGTGCTTCAGCCTGAAACATTTATATGGAGGTCTACGGTGGATGTGGCATACCTTAAGAACTGTGTCAAATCTTTTGTAGCATGGCCTGCCAGCAAAGTTATCATTCAATCTGCACCATATGCATCAAGTCAAAAATCTTTTCTCCAAATGTTTGAAGTAGTGAGAAAACTTTAGGAGCAGGTTCAAAACATACTATTGATAAGTCTCCACCAACAGGTCCAAAATCTTTTGTAAGAAAAACTCAACTTGCTACAAAAGCCCCTCTTCGAAGATCTCCGGTAAATATTCTTGATACATCATTTTAGAAAAACATTCTAGTTATTATTCTATTTGTTGTAAACTGGTTAATATTGTTAACATGGCAGCGTAAAAATGGAGCTGTCAAGGAAAATCAGAAATGCAAGTTACTGGATATTAGTGGAAAGAAGCAGGTTGTTGCTGAAGGACGAGTGCATTCAATCGATCCAGACCTTAAATTCCACTTTGTTCGCTTGGGGGAAAATGCAGCTAGAGTATGGGTTGATGTAGTAAAGATAGATGATGCAGCAGTCTGGAGGACATCAGATGAAATCGAGTACATGAGAGATGCACACGGTTCATCTATTGCTTGGCCGATGGATAAGTTGGTCATCTTTTGAGTTTATGAAACTGAGGTAAGTAATTTGTGTTATGTTTGTGTTTTCGTTTAACATATGACATACTACTACTGATATAAATAACTGATATAATACATTGTTGCTTGTTGCAGGGAATGAAGAAACTTTGGTCCAAGTTAGCTAGTTTTAATTAGTTAAGACTAAGCTAATTAATCAACTTATATATGCCTAATGTTATGTATTTTGGATTCAGACTTTACAACCTATGTTGAATGACTTTGTAGACTTATGTTCAGAATGTTGAATTGGAGACAGATTTATGTTTAATGATTTAAATCTCTACTTGTTCTGTTAATTGGTTTATAGATTAAACAGGTTTATAGCTTTCTGGAAAAAAAATATATATGGACAAAAAAAAAAAAAATTCAATTCATATATCACAGCTATGATAATTTGTTATGAAACAATATACTACAGCTAATAAAAATGCTATAAGTATATTATATATAACAATTCTCAAAAGCTATTGTATATAAATATATTATAGCATTGAAGTCATGCTGCACCAGTATATTTCAAAACAAAAGATAATTGCTATTGTAGAATGACCTACGATAACAAAAATCTACGTGTTATATAATAACAAATAATAGCTTCGAAATATTGCTATAGTATCTTTGCCAATCATAGCATACGCAAACAACGCTATCGTATGGGTGACACCTACCATGGCTGCCGATGTCACAGCATTTGCGATTTCGATGAGAAATACCTACCATAGCAGTTTTTATGCGCTAACAATGTACATATCTCTTGTAGTGTATGTATGCTCCGACCACTCCTGCTTACCGTCATCTTCCAGAATTCGCAACTCAATACTTCTACTATTCCTATTAAGACGATGGGACCCTTCAGACATACTAAACCTAATTTACCATTGTAGTTTTGCAGAGGTGGATAACCAAGTGGTGTAGTGAAACTATCCAGGACTTTAACGAATCACAAAGTCTCAAACCTAACATCAAAGCAAATGATTATGGTATCCAATGTAGACATATGAACAGCTGGATAATATAAAACACCATTGCATACATCATCATATTCTGGAGAATGTGGTATGGAACATTCAATCCTTCTCCATGACAGTTCTCTTGTTCATAAAGTCAGAACTTGCTGCTCTTCAGACACCACATCTTGTCCCCCATAATTTAAGGAGGTCATGGAAAATACCTTGTATTGTTTTCCAATTGGATCATACCCGTAATAGCTCACCACTCCAATCCTCCTCCTCGTATTCACTTTGGGTAAGGTCAAGGATTGTCTACTACTAGGGTTGCATATCACTTACACATTATGCTTCTTCCCTTGAAAGATCCTACTAGGTAATAATCCGTGCAAGTTGCACGGAGTGAAATTTTTGTTTGAGTTATTACATTTGTAAATATATTTATTTAATATAACATCAAAACTTATATTGTTTTGAATTCATCAAGTTTATGAAAGTTTAAAATAGTAATCGTTTCACCATAAAATTTTAAATTGACATGATGACAGATCTGGATAGAATGTGAACCGAATTAGTGATCGTTAGATTTTTTTTAATCAAAATCTTGAACTATCAAATCAGATAAAAACTGCAAAAAACTAAAATTACATCAACCAGATAATTTAAATAAAATTGTTAATCCGATCAAACCCGTCCGCTAAGCCATCCCACAACGGGTTTAAATATTTTGAGCAGCAAAATATATTCGCATCCTCTCGCTTGAATTTGTGAGATCCGATGCATTTCTATTAATCATTTTTTAATATATAAAATATATTTAAAGGTTAAACTTAATTAATATTAATAAAGTTATGTGATAAAGTTTTTTAAAATAACACATTTTGTTTTTTTTTTTTCAAAACGACAATGTCATATAGTTGTAAATAATAAATCAAAATGAGTCTAAATAGTTAAATGTATCTCGAGCTCTCTGGTGGTGACAGCTCAGCTTTTTCAAGAGTGTGCTTCTCTATTAATATATAGGGGATGATCTCTAAGAAAGAATAAACTCTCATAGGCGTGAAACTTTCAAATATAAATTCATACGGAATTTTCATGTGATAAGTGGCGAGTACATGATGAGGCGACTTCTCATCCGGATTTTGAGGCTGAGGTGAGGAGAAGAAACAAACCTCACCCTTTTTTTGATATATTTTTTGTTTGTTGATATATTTACTGTTATATATTTATCCGGAGACTCGAGCTTGGTTAAGAAACTTAAACCTGCAGGAACTCTTCCAGATAACTGATTTCCATTAAGTAGCAGCTTCGACAAACCTGTGAGATTTCCAATTCCTTCTTGAAGCTCACCAGCGAGGTTGTTGGTAGACAGATCTAGCACAACTAGTTGTGTCATGTTCCAAATCTCTGGTGGGATAACACCCCTGATGTTGTTGTTTGACATGATCAAGGCACTTAGCTTTTGACTCTCTTCCCCCAGTTGCCTAAAATCTCACCATGGAATTTGTTATGGCTGAGATTAATGAAATCAAGATGTGGGTAAACCCCAAAAGCTTCACAAATATCTCCAATGAATCTGTTCCCTATGAAAATTGCTATGATCAAGCTGTCACAATCTCTCAAACGTTTTTGGATAGGACCTTCGAAGTGATTATAATCTAATGAGAGATTCTGAAGCTTCCCACCTTTGCAAATGTTTTCAGGCAAGAAACCAGTGAAGTTGTTTCCGGTGAGTTGCAAGTTAGTTAGCTCTAAAGAGTTTGCAACTCCCAATGGAATATGACTCGAGAGCTGGTTATGACTGAGGTGTAATGATTCCGCGTGGTAAAGTTACCGATTGAAGAGGGTACCAGTTCAGACAAGTTGTTTTCACTAAGGCTTAGGTCAACAAGGTTGGGTAAGTTTCCAATCTTGGAAGGAAGTGGACCAGGAAAAAATTTGGAAAAGTGCTGAAGTGTTACCAAATTTGTGATATTTCCAATGGAAGAGGGTATTAATCCAGACAGGTTGTTTGCACTAAGGTCTAGCGTAACAAGGTTGGATAAGTTTCCAATCTCAGAAGGAAGTGGACCCGAGAGAGATTTGATATAAAGGTACAACTTCACCAAGTAGGTTAGATTTCGTATGGAAGAAGGTATTGGTCCAGATAAGGAATTGTTAGATGTAGAATTAGGTATTGAACTGACTTGATCTTATTGATTTAGATTACAACCCTATTTATACAAGCTTAACTAGGGTATACACAAACCGTCATTGACGTAAATAACACGTTAAAGCCCAACATACAAAGCCCATAATATATATCGCTAATATTCCCCCTCACGTTGGAGTGGGAAGGCCTTAACACCCAACTTGGACATTAAGTAGAGAAACTGCGGTCGACCAAGCGCCTTAGTTAATAAGTCAGCGAGCTGATCTTCGGACCGAACATGCTGAGTAGTAATAATACCATCACGAACTGCATCACGAACAGCATGACAATCATTTTCGATATGTTTAGTTCGCTCATGGAAGACTGGATTAGCAGCTATGTGAAGCGCAGCTTTGTTATCACAGAACAGGCGAGTTGGCCCAGACTGATCAATACCAAATTCTTTTAACAACTTACGCAGCCATTTTATCTCACGGAGAGCAACCGACATGGCACGATATTCAGCTTCAGCGGAAGAATGAGAGACAACATCTGGCTTCTTAGCCTTCCAAGCAATCGGAGAACCACCAAGAAGTACAACAAACGCAGTGAGAGAGCGACGAGTAATCTTACAAGTAGACCAATCCGAATCACAATACACCGTTAGTGACAAATCTGAATCTGCCTGGAGAAGGATTCCTTGGCCTCGTGAACCTTTTAAAAACTTGACAACATGTAATGCCGCATCCCAGTGAGCCGCCCGTGGATGTTTCATAAATTGAGACAACACATGAACCGAATAGGCTAACTCAGGACGGGTATGAAGAAGGTAGAGCAAACGTCCAACTAGACGACGATAAGGCGTGGGATCGGAAAGCAAAGGACCATCATCCTCAGCAAGATGATGGTTTTCTTCTAGAGGAGTGTCTGCTGGACGAGCACCAAGGTTCCCGCTGTCCATTATAATATCCAAGGCGTACTTACGCTGAGACAAAAATATGCCTTCTGCCCCACGGGAAACTTCAATACCTAGAAAATATTTCAACCGCCCTAAATCCTTCATGGAAAAACATTTTCCCAAATAATCTTCGAATTTGCACAGCATATAACTATCATTACCACAAATGAGCAAGTCATCGACATAAATCAATACGCGGAGGTCGATATTGTCTCTAGTGTATGAAAACAAAGAGTAATCATCGTAGGCTTGAACAAAACCAAAACGGAGCAAAGAGTCCGAGAGCTTCTTGAACCAACACCGCGGAGCTTGTTTAAGCCCATACAACGCCTTTTTAAGACGACAAACCTTGTTAGGATGGGAGGATCGGAAACCAAGAGGAAGCTTCATATAAACCTCTTCGTCAAGATCGCCATGAAGAAAAGCATTGTTAACATCCATTTGATAGACCTCCCATTGTTTAGCAGCAACAAGACGCAACAAAGTACGGACCGTAGTCATTTTCACCACTGGTGCAAAAGTTTCGTTAAAATCCACCCCTTCAATCTGCCGATTACCACGGACAACCAGCCTAGCTTTGTAGCGTTCAATGGAACCATCCTCGTTGTACTTGGTTTTAAAGACCCATTGACTGTCGATTGCCACTTTACCTGGTGGAAGATCGACAACATCCCAAGTACGTTTAAACTCAAGAGCATCGACCTCTTTAAACATGGCGTCATTACAGACCTTGATACGAACAGCATCTTTAAAGCTTTGGGGTTCCGCACCATTGGTGATAGCAGCTAAAACCGCACGATGGCCTGCAGAAAACTGTTCATCGAAAATATAATCCGTCAAAGGATACAGAGTATTACCTTGGACCGATGGCGAGGACTAATAAACAGAGGATGCGAGAGCGTGAGCGGGGTTAAAATCAGTAGTCGTGTTATACAACACATAATCCTTTAAACGTACAGATTCCTTTATTTGTCGTTTACCCGGACGCGGAGGTGGGAGGTCAGCCAACGCCGGAGAAGAAGGAGACGACGCAGACACAGTACGGGAGGGAGACGGTGACTGAACAACACATTCAGGAGATAAAGTCTCGGTTGCATCGGTAGAAACCTCTGATGTCAGAGTAGAGATGACTTTCTCAAGAGCAGGAACAGAGTTAATTGGGAGTTGCGACGAACCGCGTATCGCAACAGTACCAGTGTCGGAATGAGAACGATCCGAGGGAGCAGGATGCTTGTCGGAGACAACAGAAGGAGAGGAAACCGGAATAGGATGACTCCCCCTGTCAGAGAGATCCACAAACCAATCTTCATCAGGTACGACAGCAGGAACAGAGGATAACAGAGTCGGAGTGGGACTGACGGAGGCAAACGGGAAAACATCCTCACGGAAAATAACATCTCGAGAGACGAAAAACTGATCATGGTCGATATCATAAACTTTACAGCCTTTTTGACCCAACGGATAACCGACGAAGATACATAAACGGCTTCGTGCACCGAACTTGTCTTGATCACGAGAGACCCAATGAACATAACACGCGGAACCAAAGACACTCAATCGATCATAACATGGTGCAAAACCATGTAGAACTTCATAAGGAGAACGATGTTTAAGAACGGCAGTAGGTGTACGGTTGATCAAATAGGCGGCAGTGAGGATAGCCTCACCCCAGAATTTAATTGGCATATTTGCTTGAAACAACAAGGCACGAGCAACGTTGAGAATATGTCCATGCTTCCGTTCAACGCGTCCATTCTGTTGAGGAGTCCCAACAAAAGAAGTTTGATGGACAATACCAAGTTGTCGAAACAAAGCGGAGAGGCACATGAATTCAGTCCCATTATCACTACGGACCATTTTTACACTTTTGCTAAACTGTTTCTCGGTGTAAGCAAGAAAGTTTGTCAGGATTGTACGTACTTCCGATTTTTCAAGCATGAGATACGTCCAAACAGTCCGTGAAAAATCATCCACAATTGTCAAAAAATAGACAGCACCAGTAGAAGAAAAAACACGATAGGGACCCCAAACATCGCAATGGATTAAAGAAAAACAATCTGATGCTTTATTAATACTTTTAGGAAAAACTTCTCTAGTTTGTTTAGCTCGAAAACATACGTCACAAGAACGAGAGCTTAGAGAGGAATTCAAAACAGAAATCATAGGTAATGCAGAAAGTACGGAAAAACTTGGATAACCCAACCGTTGATGCCACAAAGCTTGATCAGAGGAGACGTTAACCGTGTGTATCTTGGCAGTAGCAACATCCGTTAGATAATAAACTCCATCACCCTCTTCACCTCTTCCAATCAAAGTCCTCGAGAAACGGTCCTGTAAAACACATATTGTATCATTAAACACGGCCATACACTTTGTCTGCTTGACAATCTTAGATACATAAATTAAAGTGCAATTCAACGATGGCACATAAAGCACATTATTAAGTGTAGCTTTCTCCGAAAGAGGGAACTCTCCCATACTTAATGCAAATGTTTTACTGCCATCAGCAAAACCAATCGAACAAGGTGGAATGGAGACAACATTAGTTAGGAGAGAAAGTTGGCCAGTCATATGGTGAGAGGCCCCTGTATCAAGAATAACATCGCCAAAGTGTTTCTTACCAGACAATTTATCGGAGTTACCAGCAGTAGAAGATTTCTCTTGAATCATCTGAGAGAGAACACGAAGTTGATCTTGTGTAAATTCAGGAAACATAGACGGGTTGGAGCTTGTCGCGTGAGCGGTAGCAAACTGTCCTCTACCACGACCCGAACCAGTTCCACGCCCACCACGACCACGACTACCGGAGCCACGTCCAATACTATTACGCTCGGTCCACCAATCAGGAAAACCGACAATGGACCAACAGTCCTTCTTTCCATGTCCAGAATGGCCACAGTGAGAACACAAAACAGGACGAGACTTAATGACAGAAGACTCAACACGAGTCCCGGTGGGAAGATCGGTGCCGATGGAAGAACCTTGGTGACAAACCACAAACCCGACAGCTTCATGACGATCTTCCTGAAGACGAGAAGCCTGAAGCCGTTGCTCTTGTTGAATAACTTTAGAATAAGCAACACCAAGGGTGGGGAGTGGATCCATATTGATGAGACTCGTACAAATCCCTCCAAATCGTGCATCATCAAGGACCATGATAAACTGATGAAGCTTCTCATTATCTCGTTCGGTAACAATTGCAGTTAGAATCGAGCCATGCGGACACACTGGACTAGCTTGGTAATTCTTCAATTCATCCCAAAGATGACACAACTTTCCGTAGTACTCGACGACAAGTCTGTCCATGTTGTCGACAAGAGGCAAGTTGTGCCTTGATCTGATGCACGCGAACGTAATTACTCACAGAGAACCGCTGCTACAACTCAGTCCACAGAAGATTAGCTTCTGAGATAAAAGTGACGGTAGACTTAACTTTTGGTTCAATCGAAGCCCTGATCCATCCCACAATCATCGAGTTCACAGTTTTCCAATTTTCAAAATCTGGATCGTTACTTGCAGGCTTCGGGATTGAGCCATTAATGAATCCTGTTTTCCGTTTGGCTTGAAGAGCATTCAACATCTCTTCAGACCATTCATTGTAGTTGTCTCCATTGAGTAAAATAGAGGTGATAACAGTACCAGGGTTATCGGAACTGGACAGCATATACGGCGACACCACCGTGGAAGTAGGTTGAGCGAGGAGGGCTCCTGTTGAAGAAGACGTAAGTTCTTCTTTGGTAGACATAGATAACTTGGTACACAAGGTAAATCGAAACTATCGATTTTCTTAAACAAAAAAGAAACTTTTAGAACTTTTCTAGCTCTGATACTATGTAGAATTAGGTATTGAACTGACTTGATCTTATTGATTTAGATTACAACCCTATTTATACAAGCTTAACTAGGGTTTACACAAACCGTTATTGACGTAAATAACGGTAAAGCCCAACATACAAAGCCCATAATATATATCGCTAATATTAGACAAGGCGATATTCTGAACTGAAGTTAACAGACTGATCTCAAATGGAATCGATCCATTTAACTTGTTTTTATCAAGATAAAGGGTTTTAGGTTTCTCCAATTGCGAAGCTCAGGTAGGATTTCTCCGGTTAAATAGTTATTGAAGAGGTTAAAGTAGATGAATTTAGAGATGTTTCCGAATTGAGGAGAGATGGTTCCAGAAAAACGGTTCTTCCTAAGATCAATGTAAACAAGGTTTGGGAGAGAAGAAAAGGGGAAATCTTGGAGAGTACCTTCTATAGCGTTGTCAGTAAGGTTTAACTTTTCGATACTCCCTTGTGAGTTGCAGGAAACACCATACCAACTGGTGCAGGAAAAGCTAGTATTGATGTTTGCATCATTGACCCATGAAGACAGCTTTGATGAGCGTCTCTGGTTTGTGAAAGTGGATTTCCATTTCAAAAGAGCATTTGCTTTTGGGATAGTTGCAGAAGCTGCGATACAAGTTACAACAGCTCAAATTATGAATATGATCAAAAGAAAACGGAGATTATAAGAAGTATTCTTCTCTGCAAGATCCATCCTTACTTGCTCTCACTCACTCTTACCTTTCTCTCTTGGTGTTGTTAGACAAAGCTATCCAAGTTCTGGCTCTTTAATATTCTTCATGTTCACTCAGTGATTGACTTGGGGTCGTCTCCTTGATAATGAAGGCCTAACCCCGCCGTGGGTTCGAGAAACTTATTTTGGCTGTTTACTTCGTAAAATTATGAAACCAGGCACAGAAAAGTGTTTACGGGTTCTACGTTGAACAATCTCTTGAGTAATGTGCAAGTCATTGTGTTCTGGAAGATACTAGTGAATATTGGTCTAGAAGACTTGTGAGTCCGTGACGAAAATTATTCATCCTAGACAAAAATTAGATTGAATGAAGCTCATTAACTATTGTTCGTTTTTATTTGCCCACAATTCGCTTGGCCTATGTTTTTATTTGCCGTTTTCGAAAGTTTTTGTTTTTTTGTTTTTTTGAAGTATAAGGTTTCATAGTCTTCCTCTTTTGTATCAAATCTGCAGTTTTTAAAAGGATTTTCATAGCTGAAATTGTGTTATATTTTTTATGTTTTTATGGTTAGAATGATACTGGTGTTAAGATTATTCAATCATGTAAATTATGCATTTATGCACCGAATTACTCAAATTTTAATATATTTTAATATAAATTATGCATTAAATTAGATCAGTTATTTGTAAATCTTGCTTTAATTTCTTTTAGTTTTTCTATTATTCGTTTAATTTGAAATTATTTCATATGAAGACTCTAGTGATATTCAAAATTGAGTTTTGTTTTTTAAAAAAAAACTTACTTCTAACCTTTGTGCCTCACATATTCCTAACGAAAAATAAATATTATAGATTTTTTATTGGGGTTTAAGAAACAAAGTTGTTTATTGGAAAGACATTTGAAAATTAGTATTTTTGTCCATTTGACCGAAATATAATTTTTGTTCAAAAGTAGTGACGCTTTTTGTAGGAACACAGATCCATACAGATTTTAGCTATCCAAAAGTTACGTATATTTAGAAATCCAACAAAAAAATAAACGTATAGTAATTGTTTGATCAATTCTCCCTACTTCAAAATTATGTTTTATTTCACATAGTAAATAAGAAATTATCTCTTATAATATTTCTTGTTTTTCAAGTATTTTTTTTTTGTGAAACAAACACAAAAATATAAAACATTACTTAATATAGACGGAAAGAATTAAGTACTCATCGAACCGATTATACGGACTTAATGTTTTGTTTTGATCCAATATTCATTTTTCGATTCAAGTATTTTGTAGAGAACAAAAATCTAAACGGAGAATGTCACAAAAATCGCAACGGATTAAATATGATAGGAATCAGTTGATGGTTAATAATTAAGATATGAAATAAGAAAACAACTATTTAAGTTTTAATCAACTTCGAGTTTGTTTGCATGAGTACTTCACTTTGAGGAGAACGAAAAATCTAAACGAAGAATGTGACTTTTATTCATAATACTAGATTTCAATCTGCGGTACACTACGTGGATATAAATTTTTTTATTATTTAAATTTTATATTGTATTTATTTGTTAAATATTAGATGTTTTGCAAATAGAGTAATAACTAAATTTCCCGGCCGTTTGTGCAACTAAATGTATATATTAATTTTTTAACCCGCAATAAACTTTATGACTATTTGTTTGTTTTGTTTAGTATTTGAGATTCTATTTTAATTTTTAATCATTATAACAAAAAATAAGGGATCTAAATACATAATAAGTCATTTATACGTTATGATTAAGTTACATTTTTCCTAATGATTTAATTATTTTACACAATTTTAGTTAAATTAACTTAATTTTATGTCAAATATTCTAATATTAATAATGTTAATAAATAATAAAATGAGGATTTAACCCATATTAGCACAAATTTAATGATGTTTTATTAATTCCAATATGTTTTCTTTATAACTCATCAACTATATTATCATATTATATAATATTTTTTTTTTAATTTTACATATTCGTAAAATTTTATTTTTTTATTAAGCTTATATATATTAATTATAATATTTAAATAACTGTGAACTGAAGTTCTTCTTATGTTAAGAATCAAATCTCATAGGTTGTTGGAAAACAAAATGAGAATCAAATTGTTGTTTTCTTTGTTTGCAAATGATTCAGAGATAGAATATCAGAATATCTAAAAAAATACAATAGAAGGTGTGGTTAAATATATCATAGTTTTTGTTTCCATATTGATTTTATTTTAATTTTTTTTTGGAATGGAATGTAAAATCTTTAGGAAACAAAATCTGAAGTAATATTATTTTCGGAAATTTCGTAGGGATTAACTTTGTAAAAAATTTTATAAATAAACTAGGTACTAATCCGCGGTAGACCGTGGGCTGAACAATTTATTTTAAAAAAAATTTGCAAAAATACTTTATTAATTAAATAGTTTAAATCTTTGATTATAATCACATTTGAAAGAACTTAAACTTTTTAAGAATTCATGGTTTGAGATTTTTTTTCTTAAGAGAGAATAAGATTTTATTAAGGGAATATTTTTTTGGTTTAGATTTTTTTGGTTTATGTATTTAATTTAAATTTGATTATCTATGTAATCCCGTAATTTTGGTTAATTAATATAGTAGGATTTTTAATTTTTAATAATTACTAATTATCTTTTATAGCCTCAGCAGTTTTAGCCTTTATTTAACAATTTCTAATGGCAATTACATGTAATCTATATATACATTTTCCAAGTACATTTAGCAAATAAATCCTGAAGTTGTCACCTATTTACAAGACTGCCATTAGCATTAAATATTCATATTTTATAATTTACAATTTATTAACATATTATAAGGTTTTCAATTTTTGTAAACAATTATTCTCCCATAATACCAACTTTCCAAAAAAATCGGAACCACTACTCTTTGCATTAAATACTAATTTGATAATTAATTAAATAAATATAACTTTCCTTAAATTTGAAAAAAAAAATCTTCCTAATTGTTGAGGGTGGATCCACACCCCAAACAAAAGGCCCAGCTCAGGAAAAGCCCATAATAAACCCCCAAGGGAAGGGAGGGTATTATGGTCTTTTACATAGACGAACCGACACGATTCTCTATAAATACAGGCGTACGGCCTGCGTAAAAAGGGGGTCAAAAGAAGAGGAAGAAAAGGAATACAGTAAGTACAAGAGCCTCAGCTCGTCCAAGCAGAAGTCAACGGTTTTAGAACCAATCACTCGGAGAATCGGCGAGACAACAGCTCGTCTATTATCCTTACCTACTTTTGTAACTCGTTNAATCGGCGAGACAACAGCTCGTCTATTATCCTTACCTACTTTTGTAACTTGTTTAAGTCGTGTTAAATCCCGTCTTTTGTGTCTCGACATCAATATAATATAAGAGAACTTCGACCTTCCTTTGACCGAACTAAATATACTAATTGTGACTGATTAAATCATCAACAATTTGGCGCGCCAGGTAGGGGGAGCCAAGTCGAATTTCTCTGAAGCGTTGAAGAACGGACCTACACCGACTAGACGAGATGACAATACTTGACAAGGAAAAAAGCAAGGAAGGAAGCTCGTCGGGGGGGGGACGACTACCCCGGCAGTGGAACAAGCGGACCAGGCAGTCCTCCCCACGCCAGACGCTCCAAAAAAGGTCGTGACGGTGGACAGCCCGGAGACTTTTGTCATAGCTACAAACCTGACGACCCCGTCGACCGTAGAACCAACACAGGCCCCAACGCAGCTTACTTTGCTCAGCAATCAGCCCGTCTCAAGCATAGACGAACTGTTCCGCGGAATCTTAACACGCCTTGACCAGCAAGAAGAGCGAACCAACAGCCGATTGGATGCACTCACCGCGGCACAGTTTAACTCACAAGATGAAATCAATCATCTCAACAACGCTCGGCTCAACCCAATGAACTTCACCTCGGTAAGAACGACGCCAGGGTCGTATGTGCAAACCAGCGGATTAGGACGTAATCCTGCCCAGCGCCCTCTTGAGCGAAATAACGACGTGACCGATCTAACGAAGGACGCCGAGCTAAAAGAAATCAAAGAGCAAATGAAAGAAATGGCAGCGATGATTCAAAAAGCAACGGACAAGGGCCCCGAAGTCGGACTTATGCTCGAAGCAACACAGCGAACTCCGTTCTCTCGAAGACTCGCTACAACAACGGTCAGACGGGCAGTCAAGCCACGATTGGGTCACTATGACGGAACGGTCGACTCGCGAGATTTCTTACTCACCTTTGGCGTAGCCCTCGGCCCTTTACAGTTCAGCCCGGCGGAATACGACGCTGGAGCTTGTCAAGTTTTCGCCGAGCATCTAGCAGGAACCGCATTGAGCTGGTTCTCGAGACTCCCACCCGGATCAATCGATAGTATCAGGGAACTGATAACCGAATTTTTGAAGCAGTTTTCTGTTTTGATCGAGGATAAAAATTCCCATGCCGACTTATATGCCTTAACTCAGCACAAGGGTGAATCGCTTCGGTCCTTTATAGGGCGATTCAAGGAAATCTACGTCAACATTTCAATTCCGGACGCTGCCGCAATTGTCGCACTTCGAAATGCGCTCTGGTATGAATCTCGGTTCAAGGAAGAGCTGTCTTTAACCCATGTCGAGACCGTAGCCGAGGCATTACCCCGAGCTGCGAAACACATTGGGCTCGAGGAAGAGAAAGCTATCAATGCTAAGAAGCATTCTTCGGAGGCAAATGCGATAACCAAACAGCATGTAGCCGCAGCTCCAAAAGTTGATTACGTCGAGCCTCGACAACACTTCATCAAAAACCAAGATCGAACTCGCAAAGCCTTTGCGATCGGCGAAAACAAGTATATCCGGAAAGAGGGAGGTGAAAATAGTGCAACCCCGTATTTCGACTACCATCAGAGTACCACCCACACAACTGACGAATGTCATTACCTCCAGAGGGTCTTGATGGAGCGATACAAGAAAGGGGCAATAGTCGTCGAGCCCGACAGAAGCAAGACAGCCCGACCTGGACGAAGCGACGCCAAGCGCCGAAAATATCGCTCGAAAATTCGTCAAGGATTCAAAGGTACTAGCCGACCAAAGCGAAGACGAGATGGAAATTCAAAACCTACTCGCCGAACGACGCGAAGATAGCGGTCACGAAAAACGACCACATACAGACCGCAAGCCCGACCAACGTCCTCCGACGATAAGACGAATTAACATGATAATGGGCGGGCTAGCCGGATGCAACGATTCGGTCAGAGCGATCAGAGATTATACTAAAAAAGCTGAAATGACGAAATCTTGGCCGTCAAGGTTCGAGGCTGAAGGCATGCCAATCACTTTCGACGGAAAAGATCTAGAAGGTTTGGATTTACCGCATAACGACCCATTGGTCGTCGAGCTCTTGATCGGCGAAAGTGAGGTGACGAGAATATTGATCGACACTGGAAGCTCAGTCAACGTCATCTTCAGAGACGTGTTGGCCAAAATGGAAGTCGGCGAACGGGACATTATGCCAGAATGTCACTCTTTAACGGGCTTCGATGGGGATCATCTTATGTCCGTCGGCACCATCACCTTACCAATCTTCGTTGGGGGGATAGCCAGATACTTCCGGTTCGCAGTTATCGACAAGCCAACAATCTACAACGTCATCCTTGGAACCCCATGGCTCCACAAGATGAAAGCCGTCCCGTCAATATATCATCAGTGCGTTAAGTTCCCAACTTCGAAAGGAATATACACACTGCGTGGCAATCAGCAAACCGCACGGTCCTGCTTCCTGATCGAGCATAAGCTTCGCGTCGGCGACGATAGCGCGTCACCAACAGACGGAAAGCCGACTGCCGTCCAACAGGGCATTGCCGCGGTCGAAGAGGTGAACCTAGACGAAAACAACAAGAAACGATGCGTGAATATCGGTACAGAGATAACAGCCGCCATGCGAGACGAGTTGATACTTTTCCTCAAAACCAATATCTCGACGTTTGCATGGAGCGTGACTGATATGAAGGGGATCGATCCAAGTGTCACAACCCATGAACTCAATGCCGACCCAACGCATAAGCCGGTCAAGCAAAAACGGCGCAAGTTAGGTCCCGAACGATCACAAGCAGTGAACGACGAAGTTGACAAACTCCTTGGTGCCGGGTCAATTGTAGAAGTGAAATATCCTGAGTGGTTAGCTAACCCGGTGGTCGTCAAAAAGAAGAATGGAAAGTGGTGAGTTTGCGTCGATTTTACCGATTTTAACAAAGCCTGTCCAAAAGATAGTTTCCCATTGCCAAGAATTGATCAACTCGTTGAGACAACCGCCGGCAACGAACTATTAACTTTTATGGACGCCTTCTCTAGTTACAACCAGATTCTAATGCATAAGGACGACCAGGAAAAAAACGTCGTTCATCACGGATAGAGGGACCTACTGTTATAAAGTTATGCCCTTTGGCCTGAAAAACGCAGGAGCGACGTACCAACGGCTAGTCAACAAAATGTTCGCCGAGCAACTCGGCCGGACTATGGAGGTTTATATCGACGACATGCTCGTCAAATCTCAACGTGCAAAGGATCATATCACTCATCTCCGACAATGTTTCGACACCCTAAACAAGTCTGGGATGAAGCTGAACCCAGCTAAATGCACCTTTGCAGTTAAGTCCGGCGAACTCCTTGGGTACCTGGTAACCAGACGAGGCATCGAGGTGAACCCAAAGCAAATTAAGGCAATCATCGATTTGCCACTACCAAAGAATGCCAGAGAAGTTCAACGACTAACCGGACGGATGGCCGCCCTAAATCGTTTTATATCCAGATCGACCGACAAGTGTCTACCATTTTACCAGCTTCTCAAAACCAAGGGCAAGTTCGAGTGGACCGAAGCCTGTCACAGCGCGTTCAACGAGCTAAAGAACTATTTATCGACCCCACCGATCTTAGCGAAGCCGGAGCTCGGCGAAATCCTATTTCTTTATATTGCGGTCTCAGAGTCGGCCGTCAGTGGTGTACTCGTTAAAGACGATCGGGGAGAGCAACGACCCATCTTTTACATAATGAAATCACTCGACGACGCGGAAACTCGCTACCCAACAGTCGAGAAGGTTGCCCTGGCAGTCGTCACATCTGCAAGAAAGCTCCGACCATATTTCCAATCGCATACTGTCGCTGTCCTATCCAACCAACCTTTACGGTCAATACTGCACAGCCCGAACCAATCGGGTCGACTAACGAAATGGGCAATCGAACTCAGCGAGTACGACATCGAGTATCGAACTCGTCCGGCTGCCAAATCCCAAGTACTCGCCGACTTCCTGATCGAGCTACCATTTGGGGAAGCCGAACCAACACCCACTGACCCGTCAGATGACCGGTGGACCCTGCATGTGGACGGAGCATCTTCCCATCTTGGGTCAGGAATAGGGATTCGACTAACTTCGCCGACCGGAGAAATTTTGGAGCAATCTTTCCGTCTCCGATTCCAAGCAACCAACAACGTCGCCGAATATGAAGCACTCATCGCCGGGCTTAAACTCACCAACGGAATGCAGATCAAGCGGATACGAGCTTTTTGCGACTCTCAGCTCGTCGCCAACCAGTTCAGCGGTGAATACGACACCAAAAGTGAACCCATGGCCGCCTACCTTAATGTCGTTAAGATTTTGTCATAAAGCTTTGACGAATTCGAGCTCATCAAAATCCGCAGAGGAGACAACGCTCCGGCCGATGCTTTGGCAGCACTCGCGTCGACATCAGATCCCGATTCTTGACGAATCATCCCGGTAGAAAGCATCGATACGCCGAGCATAGGTGAAACACATGCCGAGACTTGCCTCACACTCCACCAGCCCAACAAAATCAGGACCACTTATCGAACGATGAGGTCAGGCCGAGGATGCGAACCTGCATCTGACAGCGACGAGACAGATTGGCGAGTCGAGATCCGAGCATACCTAGCCGACGGCGACGTGCCAGCAGATAAATGGGCTAGACGGAGATTAAAGGCCAAAGCCGCCCACTACACCTTGATGAAGGATCATTTACTTCGATGGACGGCATCACGGGCCCTTTTGCTTTGCATACACGGCGACGACACCGACCGCGTCATGATGGAGACACACGAAGGAGCCGGGGGAAATCACTCAGGTGACCGAGCCTTAGCGCTACGAATCAAGAAGCATGGTCACTATTGGCCAACAATGATATCTGATTGCGAAAGGTTCGTCGCCAAGTGTGAAAAATGCCAGCGACATGCCCCCATTATCCACCAGCCGACTGAACTCCTACGAGTCGGAGTAGCTCCTTACCCTTTCATGCGCTGGGCGATGGACATTATTGGCCCACTGCCAACTTCCAGACAAAAGCGGTATATACTCGTCCTCACATATTATTTCACCAAATGGGTCGAGGCCGAGTCTTATGCGAATATCAAAGCCAGGGACGTCCAACTCTTTGTCTGGAAATATATAATCTGTCGCCACGGTCTCCCGTATGAAATAGTCACTGACAACGGATCGCAGTTCATTTCCCTGCAATTCGAAAATTTTTGCGCAAGGTGGCGAATAAAACTAACCAAGTCAACGCCAAGGTATCCACAAGGAAACGGCCAGGCTGAAGCTACCAACTAAACTATACTCGATGGCCTAAAGAAAAGGCTAGACGCCAAGAAAGGTGCCTGGGCCGACGAGCTAGACGGAGTACTTTGGTCCTCCCGAACAACACCAAGGACCTCCACCAACCAAACCCCATTCTCCTTAGCCTACGGGATGGAAGCAATGGCACCCGCTGATGTCGGCAGTTCCAGCCTCCGGCGAACAATGCGCGTCCACAACACCGCGCTCAACAGTCAGATGCAACTGGATAGACTCGACGAGTTGGAAGAAGAACGAGACAAAGCACTCCTACGAATCCAGAACTATCAGCTCGCCGCGGCCAAATACTACAACAAGAAAGTCCACAATCGGCATTTCGACGAAGGCCACCTCGTCCTCCGTAAGGTCTTCGAAAACACTGCCGAGCCAGACGCCGGAAAAATGGGGCTAATTGGGAAGGTCCATATATAGTATCTAAGGTCGTCCATCCCGGCGTGTACGAACTCTTAACAATGGGCGGCAAACCAGTGCCGAGATCTTGGAATTCAATGCACCTCAAGCGCTACTACTACTAAAAATCACCAAGCAAGCCCAGCTATGTCCAGCTCGTCCTTTCTATAGTTTGAATACACATGTAAATGTGAACTACGATCGGCTTGATCCCTCCTGATCGGAGGGTACGTAGGCAGTCCCACTCTACGGGACACAGCCGCCAATAATATAAAATTTCTTCCTCACAAGAGTGAGTTGTCGTTTGCAAGTTATTTTAGTCGTTACCATTGGCCTGGTAATGATCCGACGTTCCGACGTATTACTTTAAGTCGAGTCGCAACTCGCACAAAAGGGTCAGCCGACTATTAACGGTCGCCCCCGGTTATATCAAGCCGACCATCACAAGTCGCACTTTAAAAAAAAAAGAAAAGAAAAGAAAAGTAAAAAGTAGAACTCTCAAGAGTAGCATAGAATTTGACTTATTAAAAAAAAAAAGATACAACGGTCTAATGCGGGTGCCGACCCCATTACGGCACAAACAAAAAAAAAACAACAACAAAGGATAACAAGTCAGGCAACTCCAAGGTCGGCACTGGAAGGCTCAACGAACTCTAACCCGCCAATTATGGTTTGCCAATAACGGCATGATTCCTTCACGTCTTTCAACAGATCCATCGGGACAGCCGCACCTCGTCCAACCATATCCTCGAGGTACGCGCGGATCCCTTCGACGCGATTACTCTCACTAAAGTAATGACTTGTGCTCTCCAGTTGCGAAATGTAACGACGAAGCACGTCGATACGAGCTCGGCAGGCCTCGATTTCCGCCCGATCTTCAAACGGCCTTCGACCCAGGGAATCAAGGTCACCCTGATCAAGTGTAAGGATCACCACTTCTGCAAAAAGATTCTCGCGCCGGGTACGTTCGTCCAGCAGCCGATCCCAGCGCCACTTCGGAACGAAATATCCTTCGTCAACCAGCGTTTCGAGACATTCCACCGTCCCGTCCACGCGACAGAAATCATAATAGCGTTCGAATGAATGACGGGTGGAGATGATGTAAGCTCTTAGCCGCTGGATGCGAGCATTATAGTAACCGAGTTCTGACTGTATCACCTCGTCGGACCTAACGCCGAGTCGTTCCCGCGCCCTACGTAACCACGCCGCTCTAGTCGTCACTGGCATCGGAGTAATTTCCTCCTCCCTACAAAGACAAAGGAAACTCACCAAGACTAAACTGAAGTAAAAAGCAAAGACTATTTATAGAACGAAAAGCGCAAGTCCCAACAGAAAAGGCATTCAATGACCAGTAAGCAACGTTTCGAAAAATAAGGCATTAAATAGAGTAGAAATAAATGCCCCAAGGGCAGGAATAAAGTTTGTCAAGGGAGCCGACCCCTAAACACGGCGCATAAAAATACATGGGAGCCAACCCCAAAAATACGGCAAACAAAAGGTAGTACGAGGGGGCCGACCCCTTGACACGGCGACAACAGAAGAATCACGAAACTAAGCCAACAACCGGTGACTCATGCCCGGGAGTTGACGGACGTGGAAGCTCTTTGGCAGGACGATCGTAACTTGCTCCTCGACTCCATCAGAAGGGTGGTCGTCAACCTTCTCCTACTCGTCCAGTTCTTCACCCCCAATCTCCCCACTCTCCGATCCGTCACTCCCACCCTCGTCATTACAGACCTTGGTATTCCCGCTGATTGGGGAAGCGATCCACGTCGGAACTGGGGGAAGAGGCCCGACAAAGATCTGAGACATGTCGAAGTCAGCTTCGGTTATATCCGGCAGATCGACCTCTTCAACCTCGCTCTTCAGTTGGCTCATCACGGCCGTAACTTGGTCCTTAATCCCCTCATCGAGCAAAGAGATCCGACCCTCGGCAACGAGCGTTTCGAGCATCTGGACGTTTCCAACAGCTTGGTTATACTCAAGAAACTTCTCCCGCGACGCTTCAACCGCCTCGGCATAGCTTTTGTGCTTCGATAAGAGCCTCTGCACGCGACCAGCCACCTCGTGGAAAAATTTGATTCGCTCGTGGTGCCCATACTCGTCACGTCGATCCCTAAGCCTCCTCGTCTCCGAGTTAAGGGTGAGCTTCAGACCGTTACAGGCAACTTCAGACTCCTCAAGCTTAGTCATAAGGGAGTCTCGTTCTGTGATTAACCCGCTCCGGTGATGTTCGAGTTTGGCCACAAGGTCGCTAAGTCTCTGGTTGGACCGCACCGCCTCCCCCAATTGCGCCTCGAGGTGCTCGATCCTCTCACTCGACGCCCCAGAACGCTCCCCTTCCAAGTTCCGAACACGACGCTCATAGCGAGAAGCCATACGATTGATACGCGCAATAAACTGTCAAAACGAAAGGAAATGACAATCATAAGAAAAACGAGTGACGGAAGATTAAAAGCAAGTTGGCTAAACCGACAAACCTCAAAGGACGCTTGAGCAACGCCGGTAACCGCGTCGGCCTCTTTCATCTTCTCAATTGCAGGAAGACGACCTTCACCAAAGTGGATCTTCCGAAATAACTCGGCACAAGACCGCGAGTCATCCGGAAAAGGACGAGCCCTAGAGGAATGCGTAAAATTCCAGCTGAAGTCGACCGACTTAGACTTCTTGGATGGGGCAGACTGCTCTTGTTCAGGACCATCCTTCCTTTTCTGCGAATCTTTCGCCACCTCGGCGACGCGACCAGGAGTCCCGACCACCTTCTTCCTTGGAAGCGTCTCCTCTGGACCAATGTGACGATTCGGGGGAAGGGATCTTGGATGCATCCTAGAAGGGTCGTCCACAACTTGACNGTCTCTGGTTGGACCGCACCGCCTCCCCCAATTGCGCCTCGAGGCGCTCGATCCTCTCGCTCGACTCCCCAGAACGCTCCCCTTCCAAGTTCCGAACACGACGCTCATAGCGAGAAGCCATACGATTGATACGCGCAATAAACTGTCAAAACGAAAGGAAATGACAATCATAAGAAAAACGAGTGACGGAAGATTAAAAGCAAGTTGGCTAAACCGACAAACCTCAAAGGACGCTTGAGCAACGCCGGTAACCGCGTCGGCCTCTTTCATCTTCTCAATTGCAGGAAGACGACCTTCACCAAAGTGGATCTTCCGAAATAACTCGGCACAAGACCGCGAGTCATCCGGAAAAGGACGAGCCCTAGAGGAATGCGTAAAATTCCAGCTGAAGTCGACCGACTTAGACTTCTTGGATGGGGCAGACTGCTCTTGTTCAGGACCATCCTTCCTTTTCTGCGAATCTTTCGCCACCTCGGCGACGCGACCAGGAGTCCCGACCACCTTCTTCCTTGGAAGCGTCTCCTCTGGACCAATGTGACGATTCGGGGGAAGGGATCTTGGATGCATCCTAGAAGGGTCGTCCACAACTTGACGAGAGGAAGGAGAAACCCTTTTTGACGAGCCAGAGCTTGGAGGATTGGCACCCGGACGAGCATCATGACGGGGAGCAAAACGAGGCAACGGCTCCGGAGCTCGGCGATAACGAGCAGACGCGTTGGGAACACTCAAGTTCATCTTACCCATCGTCCCGGCTGCAACACAAAGCAACGAAATTAATTGGAGAACTCAAGGAGCAACAAAAAAAATTATATTTTGATCGGGTGAAGGGTTCAACTACGCTAGGGTGTACCTGTCTTTCTTCGAGGATCAGATATCTTCCTTGAACGACCCTTTTTCGAATCGGTACCTGGCCAAACGTAAGGACATAATACTTTGATCGCGTCTATCTCGGCTTGAAATGAAGGAGGGTATGGGAGCAAACACCTTGGAACAACAACTAAAAAAAAAAAAGAGGGGAANCCCCAGAACGCTCCCCTTCCAAGTTCCGAACACGACGCTCATAGCGAGAAGCCATACGATTGATACGCGCAATAAACTGTCAAAACGAAAGGAAATGACAATCATAAGAAAAACGAGTGACGGAAGATTAAAAGCAAGTTGGCTAAACCGACAAACCTCAAAGGACGCTTGAGCAACGCCGGTAACCGCGTCGGCCTCTTTCATCTTCTCAATTGCAGGAAGACGACCTTCACCAAAGTGGATCTTCCGAAATAACTCGGCACAAGACCGCGAGTCATCCGGAAAAGGACGAGCCCTAGAGGAATGCGTAAAATTCCAGCTGAAGTCGACCGACTTAGACTTCTTGGATGGGGCAGACTGCTCTTGTTCAGGACCATCCTTCCTTTTCTGCGAATCTTTCGCCACCTCGGCGACGCGACCAGGAGTCCCGACCACCTTCTTCCTTGGAAGCGTCTCCTCTGGACCAATGTGACGATTCGGGGGAAGGGATCTTGGATGCATCCTAGAAGGGTCGTCCACAACTTGACGAGAGGAAGGAGAAACCCTTTTTGACGAGCCAGAGCTTGGAGGATTGGCACCCGGACGAGCATCATGACGGGGAGCAAAACGAGGCAACGGCTCCGGAGCTCGGCGATAACGAGCAGACGCGTTGGGAACACTCAAGTTCATCTTACCCATCGTCCCGGCTGCAACACAAAGCAACGAAATTAATTGGAGAACTCAAGGAGCAACAAAAAAAATTATATTTTGATCGGGTGAAGGGTTCAACTACGCTAGGGTGTACCTGTCTTTCTTCGAGGATCAGATATCTTCCTTGAACGACCCTTTTTCGAATCGGTACCTGGCCAAACGTAAGGACATAATACTTTGATCGCGTCTATCTCGGCTTGAAATGAAGGAGGGTATGGGAGCAAACACCTTGGAACAACAACTAAAAAAAAAAAAGAGGGGAAAGGTTAAGCACAACCAGAGAATAGTGCAAATAAAATATACTAGGCAAGAAGGGTCGGCTACCGGGTGAAGGGTTCCACCCAGAAAACCAAGGAATCGACGGATCCTCCAAAACCCCCTCACCGACTTCAAGAAAGAAGTACGAGCCCTTCCAATTATATGTTTTGCCCTTGGCACCCTCGACGAGCGTCGTCTTCCTTCCTGACGCTACATAGTAAATTCCAGGAGTTTTGTCTCGGCTCGACGGGTTCAGACAAGTCAACTCTTCCAAATGGTCACAAGTGAGCTTAACACCCGCAGCTTCAGCCATAATCGAAAGACCAACAGCGTTTCAAAAGGTCGCCGGGGCAAATTGAGAAATGGCCGCCTCACGACGAGCAAAATACGTCATCAGGAAAGACGGCAAAGGGAAGGTAAGCCCGCACTCGGTGAAGTACTTCTCCGAAAGGCAAATAAAGCCGGAAGGAGCATCCCAGGGACGCTGAAAAGGCTCTGGTATCAGAATTTTCGGTTCGGTGTTTAATTTCCCAATGCGAACTGCATCAGACGCCGCTCCCGGTTTCAGCATCGACGGAGGGAAATGAGAAAAAAGGTTCGCGGTTGGCAAAGGAACGTTGTCCAACTCGAGAAAGGATGGGCCATTGATCAATGGCTTGTCTATCAGGGAAGGAATCCTGCAAGGCAGACCCGACGAGCTTGGAACCGCCGACCCTGGGACGAGACGACGTCTCAACTCTTCAAACCGAGCCATGTCTGAACCCGCCGAAGACGAATCAGAGGAACTCCGAGAACGGCCCTCCCGGCGAACGGACCTATTAGAACCATCAGATTCGGAAGTCGTCGCTCGTTGAAGGTGGCTCTCAACGGACGGATCGGACGATTGAGATCGAGGGGAGTTCATAGTAAAAGTACGACGCACTAAAAGCAAAATAACGACGAGATAAGAAGAAGGGAGAATACCTGAACGATGAGCACCGAAAAACGCGAGAAGAATATAATGAGAGAAATGAAGAAGCGATATTTATAGGAGAAAGACGAAGGATCTGGAAGGGTCATCATTACGGCACGCGCCCAATAACGATGTGATTTCTGGATCTCACGCGCGTCGATCACCGCACACAACGATTCGACCCCAAAAGTCGGGAACTGTTCCTTCACGCGCGACTCTTCGCTCCTTCACGGTTGTTCTTCACCTAAAGACTACGAACTAAAGGCCGGGGGGGACTNACTGCCATTAGCATTAAATATTCATATTTTATAATTTACAATTTATTAACATATTATAAGGTTTTCAATTTTTGTAAACAATTATTCTCCCATAATACCAACTTTCCAAAAAAATCGGAACCACTACTCTTTGCATTAAATACTAATTTGATAATTAATTAAATAAATATAACTTTCCTTAAATTTGAAAAAAAAAATCTTCCTAATTGTTGGGGGTGGATCCACACCCCAAACAAAAGGCCCAGCTCAGGAAAAGCCCATAATAAACCCCCAAGGGAAGGGAGGGTATTATGGTCTTTTACATAGACGAACCGACACGATTCTCTATAAATACAGGCGTACGGCCTGCGTAAAAAGGGGGTCAAAAGAAGAGGAAGAAAAGGAATACAGTAAGTACAAGAGCCTCAGCTCGTCCAAGCAGAAGTCAACGGTTTTAGAACCAATCACTCGGAGAATCGGCGAGACAACAGCTCGTCTATTATCCTTACCTACTTTTGTAACTTGTTTAAGTCGTGTTAAATCCCGTCTTTTGTGTCTCGACATCAATATAATATAAGAGAACTTCGACCCTCCTTTGACCGAACTAAATACACTAATTGTGACTGATTCCCTCATCAACACTAATCAAAGTAATAATATTTTTGCGGGTTAAAGTCATTAAATCTGTTGCGGATCAGAACTCACATGGCGGGTTAACACATATTATCACGTTTTCACCATTAAAACAAAACTAGAAGAATTGAATTAGTAAAATGTTCACATATCCTAATCCTGTAAACTCAAGTGGGACATATGGGTGCAGGCTATATACTCCCATGGGGCCATGGGTTTTGTAGGATAATTTTTTGTGGCTTAAAGTAAAAAAATCTGTTCCAAAACCGACCTGACATTACGGGTTTGAACTAACACTAAAAATCTTAATTTTTGTCATATATTATAGATTTTTAACTCACAAAATAATTAACTATCCTACGAAACCCGCAAAAATATATACATGTCCGCAACCGTTTTAGTATATACATTTTATTAATTTTTTAATAGTATAAATATTTGAACTTATAAAATATTTAAAGAAAAACATAACTAATATTAATGATAATTATTTCAAAACTAAATATACATATATTTACTAAAATATTTAAATGTTTTAGAAAGAGAATAAAAACAAAAATAGTCCTGCGGTGTACCGCGGGTTCAAACCTAGTTTCTTACACTTTTTAAGGTTATTTTTAATTTTGTACTTCTCAATTAATATATTAGGATACAAATAAAAGGGTAGAACCCAAAATGTACTTCAAAAATGTATACATAGATATGAGAAGTACCCAATAACATATTAAAGGAAACAATTTTGATGGCTAATAAAT
Organism: Camelina sativa; assembly: GCF_000633955.1. Classification (NCBI taxonomy): domain Eukaryota; kingdom Viridiplantae; phylum Streptophyta; class Magnoliopsida; order Brassicales; family Brassicaceae; genus Camelina; species Camelina sativa. Next base: position 9,814,552 of record NC_025689.1, on the reverse strand, counting down.
AGGAGATATATGAGGAAAACAACTATTTATATATATATATATATATATATATATATCCCCTTTTCAATAAAACGGAAATACACAATATTATTTTGGTAGACTTTATAATTTTAATAAATGGTTACAAATATGTTATACATAAGTTATATATTAATCTATATATTAATTGTAACAAATAAAATTTTAATTGTAACCGAAAATCCTAAACGGGTTATTCTAAATTGATAGTTCATGGATATTCCAAATTTTATTTTCGGAAGATCACGTTGTTTCCAAATATCTAAAATCACAATATTACTAATTTTTTTTTCACAGATTTTATTGATAGACCACATCGTTAATCAAGTTATTAAATGGATAAAAATATACTCTCAATCATATAAAAAAGAATAATCTCGCTAATTTAACAAGATTAATCGTGATATTCAGGATTGTATTCTGAAATTAAAAATAAACCTTAATGAGAATCTTCCAAACTTTGTATATAAATTATGCTAATCTCCTTTCACCAGAATACATTTCAGAGAATTTACAAAAACATAAAAATGACAATAGTTTCGCAGTTTACAATGCTAAACAGTTTCAAACCCTACAAAAATTCATGGTGTATTCGAGCTAAGATTCTGCATACTTGGACGCATTATGTCTTATAATGACATTCAAGTCATGATGTATAATATAGGGATTTTTGCCAAATATGCCACATTTTTAAAAAAAGTTTTGGGAAATGCCACATTTGTTTCATCTTTCTAAAAATGCCATATTTTTACTGTTCACCTGTGATTAAAAGACGAAAATACCCTTTTATGAAAGAAAGTGATTGTCGAGGATGAGATTTAATGGACAAGTTATTAGAGTAAGTCATAGACTTGTCAACGAATTTCATTTTTTATAACTTGTCTACAAGAATTATATTAACGAAGTTGTCCATGAGTTCAAATTAGTTATCTAAATTATTAAAGATAAGTTGTCTATGAAAGATAATTAAACAAAAAAGGTAAAGTTGTCGAGATGGTAGACCAAAAGAAGATGTCGAGGAAGATGAACCAAAAGAGAAGGGTGGACCAAAAGAAGATGTTGAGGATGATGAACTAAAAGAGGATGATAGACCAAAAGAGGATGATGTGGATGAGAGTGGACCAAAAGATGATGTGGAGGATTGGGTTTCTCGCCGGCATCTTTCTCCATATAATCTTGTCCATCATCCACATCTTGTCAATCATTCACATCTTATCCATCATCAACATCTTGTTCATCATTCGCATCTTGTCTATCATCTGCATATTGTCTATCATCGGCATCTTGTTCATCATCGACATCTTGTCCATCATCCTCATTTTGTCTATCATCCGCATCTTGTCCATCATCCACATCTTTTCCATCATCCACATCTCTTCCATCATCCTCATCTTGTCCATCATCCATACCTTGTCCATCATCTGTATTTTGTCTATCAACAACATAGTGTTTATTAGGGGTATTTATGTCTTTTTAAATAGAGGTTGTGGCATTGTGGAAAAGAAAAAGAAAAAGAGGATTTTTGCCAAATATGACACATTTAAAAAAAAAAGTTTTGGGGAATGCCACATTTGTTTCATCTTTCTCAAACTGCCAATTTTTTACTGTCCACATGTGATTAAAGATGAAAATACCCTTTTCTGAAAGAGAGTGATTGTCGTGGACGAGATCTGATGGATAAGTTATTAGAGTAAGTCATGGACTTGTCCACGAATTTCATTTTTATAACTTGTCTACAATAATTGATCTACAGGTCAATTAAAACCTAATGTGTACTCCACCACGATCTAGTGGTATCGTTGTAACACTTCAGCATCGAATCCACAGGGACCAAACAATTACACTATGAAATTATATAGATTAAATATAGCTAAGAAAAAGAGGAAGTTTTGTGAATAAAGTAACTAATCAAAAACGGAAAGTAAATAAGTTGTTTCTAAATCAAAAAGGAAATATTGGGCGCAGGGAATCAGTTAAAGGACATGACCACGAAATTAGATGATAAATTGGGATAGCATTAAACACCGTTCTTGAACTCAAATCTCGAATGTAAAACTAACCTACTGTTGCTGCATTAGCTATCTATGCAAGGAATTGATAAAACTCTAAACCGTCGTTTGAATCTAAACAATCCTAGCAAGCAATAAGTTCAAGTTTGATTATGTTCACAAGGTGCCCCAACTTCAACTGTCGTTGGCTAAGGATCACCTTGCTCACCTATGTTCTTTTCAAGCAATTCAACAACACTTTTGATGCCTAGATGAATTAAACCTAAGATCTTAATCTAGGTGATCAGTCTAGCTTAAGCATTAAGAACAACAATAGATGAAGAACTCAACAGATCAATCCCAAATCTAACAAATCTAGCATCAATAAATCATAAAAACCATTTCTGAAACCCTAAACCCAACAGTGAAACTACTCAGCCATAGAGAAACAGAAACAGCAAATCAAAGATGAAGAAAACATAATTGAATTGCAAAAGAATAGAAAATAGGGTTTAGAAATCTTCTCCAAAGTGTCAAGAAGGATTAGAGATCTTCTCCTTTTGCTCTCAATACAAAATAGTCTCAGAAAAATAAAGCTTATGTCTCTGGAGGCCGTGCCTCTAACTTAAATATCAAAATAAAACTCTAAAAGTCGGTTTAAAACAAAAGGGGAAAACTTGCGTCGGGGACTGGATTGGTCGATCTCGAAAGGATCAGTCGATCCGGAACGTATTTCTGCTCTCATTCCATCTGTCTTCTAGCTCGATCAGTCTTCAACCAATTGGCTCCAAATGCATGTTTTCATCCCCAAAACGCTCAGATTCCTTCCAAAGTCACCTAGGACCTGTAAAGACTCACAAAAGACAAAAAGGACTCTAAAAGCACACTTGGAACTAGGAGAAGACTCAAAACAAACCTAAAAACTATAGTTAAAATCCTATAAAATGCAGACACATCAATTCCCCCGGACTTGAATCTTTGCTTGTCCTCAAGCAAGAACAGACAAAAACTCAAGAACAGAGAAAAGGTTTGAAAGTGGAAACTCACAAATTCTTGGGAACCGCTGCTTTGCACTCTTCATCACATCAAATCGAGAACTACTTTCTGTACTCTGCCCATGATTAGGATCAACACTCCCTACTCTGAACTCCACAGCCTTAGAGAAGCTTCAGTCTCCCCATCATTGTCTCTCTACATCAGATTAGTAAAAAGGTGCGACCTTACCATGGGGGTATCGATCATTGAACTGTTGATTCCTTCAACCTCTTATCGCCCAAGACTTCCTTCATATGCTCCCTTTCCTCTGCTCTTCTCTCACTTCCAAAGGATTGATTTCTCCCTAATTTTCTAGGGTATCATTGTATTTTTTTTTATCAATCCTTTGCTCTTTTCTTGCGGACAGGTTTCCATGAGTTCCGAAAGATGCACGGGTTTACGCACAACCCTCGGTTCAGTTTTTTATTACCTATATCCTTTTCTTCTCTTTTTTTTTACTGAGTACTGAAAGGAAGAGAGAGGGGAAGCATACTTTGCGAGGAGATGCATGTCTTGTAAGGCTTGACGGGAGGAGTCTTGTCCGATGTATACCAAGCCCCAAGGCAAGAAGTTAAATCCGGTTAAGTCCTTACAAAGCTAGAGACAACATCGAATCAACTTAGTGTTCTCTTTGGCGAGGGTCTTTTGGGGCGTGTTGAGACTGCTCATGTTCATTCCAAGCTTCATTCCAAATCAGAGGTACAAAAGTAATCATAAGAGTGTTAGTTCAAAGCAAAAGACTCCTGATATATCATGGTTTTTAGGTGTTTTTAGCCATGATATAAGTCTTAATATAGAATCTTTTTGGTATTTTTAGAGTCTTTTGAGTCTTTATAGGATTTAACATGGATGGGAGCTTAATGGAGCTAAATATGAAGATTTGGAGCTTAATCAAGCATTGAGGCTGAGCTGCGAAGTTGGGAGACGAAATCTAGAGAGTGCATCGATCGACACACTGATAGCATCGGTCGATGCACAGCCAAAGTCGAAATTGGAAGTTTTCCCACAAGTTTTGAAGATTTACAAAGCTGCCCCAAAGTTTTCCATATTTGCATCATTAGTCCCTGGACCTGTTTAGGAATATAAATTTTTATGGTCATTGTTTTAGACCTAAGCTTTATTTTTCCCTGCAACTTTTGAGAGCAAAACCCTGTGAGAGATTTTAGATAGCTTTTGGAGAGAAGAATCAAGACTCCTTCAGAGAAGATTCAAAACTCCTTTTCTTCTTCTTTTAATCTTTTAATGTTATCTATTTTATTCATGATTTGTGTTCATACAATTATGTCTAAGTAGATTTGCTTGTTAGGTTTAGTTTTTTTCATTAGGGATTTCATGGATTATTAGATCTGTTATTATTTAGGATTCATTATCTTTCTTGTTCTTCACCATAGGTTGTTTTTAATGCTTGATCTTTGATTAGTCATCTGGATTTAGATCTTAGGATTATTGATTGATATGAGAATATAATTGATTTTCCTGACAAAAACCTTTGGTGAGCAAAATTACTTTTTGCAAAGAGATTTGAATTAGTGATTTTGTGAACTTATCTAAACTTGATTTTATTGCTGGTTTTTAACTTGAATTTTGCAAAGAGATTTGGATTTT
>NC_025689.1:9802969-9808145 GCF_000633955.1 Camelina sativa | reverse complement strand
GCCTAGCACCAGAAAAAATCCTACTGGTCCGGTTGTTAAGCTTACAAACCAAGAGTTAGGACAACTAGAGCGTGATAACACAAAGCAGCCAAATCAGCGAAGATGGCCAACATAATCATATTGAGACCTGATGAGGCTGGGGTTTTGAAGGATCAAGAGGGTAATGTGCGCAACGAACGTGGCCAAAAACTTGATGCTGAAGGCCAAGTTATTCAAGAAGAACTCGTTGTGGCCGATGGGAATGCACATGGCGTCGAGCGACGCAACGACGGCATCGATCGACGCAACCAGGAAGGCATCGACCAACGCAACCTTGGCGTCGATCGATGCAATGCCAGAGCCGTGGAGGGTCACAATCCGGCTAGACGGGACAACAATGGAGAGCTTGTCAAGACTCTTGCAGACTTCAACAGACCAGACTTGTTCTACGAGAACCGCTCCGCAATTGTCCCTCCTCCATTCCCAAGGAATGACTTTGAGCTGAAGCCTGCCTACTTCGCTCTTGTTGGACAAAGGCCATTCCAGAACCTTCCACATGAGAAGCCTTAGACCATATTGAGCATTTTGAGGACATAGTCACAAGCATCAAGGCTAAGGGAGTCACAGAGGACTATCTCTACTATAAGCTCTTCCCCTACTCTCTTGATGGAGAAGCTTCTCATTGGCTATGGCAGCTCAAACCAGGATCTCTGATAACCTGGCATGACATCAAGTTGGCATTCTTGAACTACTTCTATGATGATGCCATGTCTGATGAGCTGAGGATCAAGCTCTCCACCTTTAGACAAGGACCAACTAAATCTTACAAAGCTGCTTGGGTAAGATTCAAAGCATACCAGAGCGATTGTCCGCATCATGGGTTTTCAGAGGTGCAGTTGATCAGTATCTTCTTCAGTGGAATTGATTGGAGGTATCAGATGGCTTTGGATGCTGCTAGTGATGGGAACTTCAAGACAAGGTACCCAGATGAGGCAGAAAAGTTGATAGAAAGGCTAGCATCCAGCAACAGTACTAAGAATGCAGACCTAGAGCGGAAAAGAGCACATGAAGGCCATGGTTTAAATCAGTTTGCTGCAGTGAATGCTAAGTTGGATACAGTGCATAATCTTCTTGTGGGAAAGAAGTCTGTTCATTTTGCTGAAGATGTTGAGACTTTTGAGCCAAAGCCAAAGATTACAGAAGATGTGAACTATGTGTATGGAGCTGGGTATCAAAATCAGAGATTTGGTCAGAAGAATTCCTTCACAGGAAATCCAAGCAACAACTTCACAAGGAACTATGGTTCTTCTTCTTACCAACCCCTCCCTCCCCCTAATTCAGAGAGCAAGATGGAATCAATGGTTGAACAGATTCTTCAAGGTCAACAGAAGTTAACAGTGGACTTCAATGGAAAGATTGATTCTGTTTACACTCAGCTGACTGGGAAATTTGAAGCTCTAAAGACTCATGTCAAGAAGCTAGAGAATCAAGTGATTCAGACTGCTGGGTCTGTTAAAAGACAAGAGGAACTTCTTTCTAGAAGAACTGAGAACCCCAACCATGCTTGTAATGCGATTTTGGTGAAGGAAGTAGACGATGATACGGTAGTGGATGTTGCATCGACCGATGCAGCTACAAAGCATCGATCGACGCAACCCTCAGTGGTCGTAGAAGAGTTAACTTTGCGAGACAGTATCGACCGATGCAATTCAAGTATTGACCGATGCAATGTCCAAGCCGAGAAGGAAGTTACGAAAGCTCCAATTCCAGTTGCTGAGAGAGTGTACAAGCCTAAGGTTCCTTTTCCAAAGCCTAGGAGATCCAAACAAGAGATTGAAGAAGCTAGATGCAAAGCTATGATGGATAAGGTGATGATCGAAATGCCATTAATTGATGCTGTCAAGTTTTCTACTGGTATTAAGAGATATATGAAGAGAATGGTCACCAATAGTTTGAGTCCTGAGGAAGGAACACTGCTTACAAAGGATGTCAAATTAATTCTGTTGAAGCAGCCTCCACAAAGGAAGAAGGATAAGAAGCAGGAGGTGGTTGTCTCTAAGGAAGTAAGTGCAGTAATTCAGAGTAGGATTGCAGAGAAGTTACCAGATCCTGGAAGTTTTGTACTTGATTGCTCTATCTCCACAGGAAGGTTTTCTCACTCACTTTGTGATCTTGGTTCTAGTATTAACTTGATGCCCCATTCTGTTGCTGTGAGACTTGGGATGACGGATTTCAAGCCAACTAAGATCTCTCTTATCTTAGCTGATCGATCTAGGAGGATTCCTGAAGGTGTCTTAGAGGATATTCCAATCAAGATTGGAGATTGCATGATTCCCACTGACTTTGTGGTGCTGAAATATGACCAAGAGCCTAATGATCCTCTCATCTTAGGATGCTCTTTCTTGGCTACAGCTGGTGCAATCATAGATGTGAAGAAGGGACACATAGCTCTGAATGTAGAAGATTTGGTCATGAACTTTGAGATGGACAAGCTGAGAAGGGTTCCCACTATTGATGGTCAGACATTTTCTGTGGAGGTTGTTTCTGATGACAATCTGATCATAGAGCTTCATGAAGACATTACTGCTGGATATGTCAAGGAGTTGGAGACTGTTGAGAAAGTGAGCAAGCAAGCAGTTAAGCTTGAAGATTGGAGTGGAGATCATATAATCAGTACTAGAGACCATGATGAGGTTCTGATGCATGACAAGTCGCTGGTAGATGACGTTTTTGTAATGGAAACACCAATTGCTGAGGAAAGCTGCAAAAACGTTGAAGAAACACGAGTTACAGGTCAAGCATCGATCGATGCAGCTGTTGCATCGATCGACACACCTTCCAGAATCGGCTCGGACTTCTCCAAAACCAAATATTCTCGCGTAGGATCCTTAGCTGCAAGTCCTAGACCAGTTGTAAAGCTGAAATCTCACCATTCCACAGTCCAGAACCCAGAGGTAAGGCAAAGGTATGCATCTTCTTCACCCAAACCTTCTCTATTCATCAATAAGAATTTGAAAGGTACAAAAACTGTTGTGCAGTTAACCAAGCCGCGAGATTATCGTAGAGCGCTTGTTTCTTCTATTGATGATTTTGCAGGAAATAAAAGAAGCAAACCCATCCCTAAGTCCCGCCTTGGTCCTGTTCCTCATGTCCTTTGTAGACCTCATTCATCTACTGCCTACACACCACCTTGGAAGAAGAGGACATCCTCTCAGAAGCATTCACTACCATGTTCTGATCCACCGGATGCCTGAGATCCGACACAGTCAAGCTAATGACTGAAAACAAGCGCTTAGTGGGAGGCAACCCACTGGTGTTTTTCTTTTTCATTTTTCTTTTGATTTTCATTTATTTTTATTTTTATTTTTATTTTATTCGCCAATCTCTTACTTGATAGCACTGGGGACAGTGTTGTTTAAGTCTGGGGGAGGCAGTTACTAACTACGTTTTTTGTTTTTGAAAAAAAAAAAAAAATTGTTTTATTGAGTCAAATTTTTGTTGGGAACTATGGCTTTTCTTTTAAATGTACTGCCTTGGTAAATTAATGCTGCAGATTGAACCCACAAATCCGACTAATAAAAAATCCAATGGCTGACCAGTGAACCAGAGACATCTAAATTTCCAACAGAATCCATAAAAGCTTGAGGTAATTTCGGTACTTTTCTTTTTACCTCATCAAGGAGATTGATATTCATAGAGCTTGACTCCTTGTTCATATTTGACAAGTAAGACTTCGGAAAAAAATGGTACTCCTCTCCCTTATTTAAGTTTAAAAGATTTTTCCTGAGAGCTTTGTTAAATAAAAAAAAAAAAAAAGAGAGAATAAAAAATGAGATGATTTTGATTAGTTTAGAGAGGTAGGTAAATTGCCTGTGACCTCATTATTCTATTCTTGAGTCAAATGATCATACAAAACTTGGAAGCGAGGGGTAGGTAAATTACCGATGACCCCATTATTCACCTACAACTGTGAGAAAAAAAAAGAAAAAAAAAAAACAAAGCAAAGCTCTAACGAAGAATAAATAGAATAAGTCTGGGGGAGAGAAAGAGTACCACATGTGGTAAAAGATATGTCTTGTTTGTTATGGTATTGTACGGGAATGAGTCTAGAAGGTTCTTGACATTTATCAAATTGATGAGACCCACCAATGAAAGCTTAATGGAGGAAGTAGTGGAATTTGGTTTGAATTTGGGATGCTATGAAAGTCAACGGAGAAGTACATGGTAGTTCGATTTGAATTTATCAGCTAAGCATGTGGATTAAGGTTTGGATGATCATGACATTACTTTAAAAAGAAAATGAGTTCCTGCGTTTTCAAACCTCTTTCACAGATGAAGTTTATGTTTTGCTTGAGGGCAAGCAAAGGCTAAGTCTGGGGGAGTTGATATATCATGGTTTTTAGGTGTTTTTAGCCATGATATAAGTCTTAATTATAGAGTCTTTTTGGTATTTTTAGAGTCTTTTGAGTCTTTATAGGATTTAACATGGATTGGAGCATAATGGAGCTAAATATGAAGATTTGGAGCTTAATCAAGCATTGAGGCTGAGCTGCGAAGTTAGGAGACAAAATCTAGAGAGGGCATCGATCGACACACTGATAGCATCGGTCGATGCACAGGCAAAGTCGAAATCGGAAGTTTTCCCACAAGTTTTAAAGATTAACAAAGCTGCCCTAAAGTTTTCCATATTTGCATCATTAGTCCCTGGACGTGTTTAGGAATATAAATAGGATTTTATGATCATTGTTTTAGACCTAAGCTTTATTTTTCCCTGCAACTTTTGAGAGCAAAACCCTGTGAGAGATTTTAGAGAGCTTTTGGAGAGAAGAATCAAGACTCCTTCAGAGAAGATTCAAAACTCCTTTTCTTCTTCCTTTAATCTTTTAATGTTATCTATTTTATTCATGATTTATTTTCATACAATTATGTCTGAGTAGATCTGCTTGTTAGGTTTAGGGTTTTTCATTAGGGATTTCATGGATTATTAGATCTGTTATTATTTAGGATTCATTATCTTTCTTGTTCTTCACCATAGGTTGTTTTTAATGCTAGATCTTTGATTAGTCATCTGGATTTAGATCTTAGGATTATTGATTGATATGAGAATATAATTGATTTTCCTGACAAAAACCTTTGGTGAGCAAAATTACTTTTTGCAAAGAGATTTGAATTAGTGATTTTGTGAACTTATCTAAAC
>NC_025689.1:9791487-9796189 GCF_000633955.1 Camelina sativa | reverse complement strand
ATGAAAGCTTAATGGAGGAAGTAGTGGAATTTGGTTTGAATTTGGGATGCTATGAAAGTCAACGGAGAAGTACATGGTAGTTCGATTTGAATTTATCAGCTAAGCATGTGGATTAAGGTTTGGATGATCATGACATTACTTTAAAAAGAAAATGAGTTCCTGCGTTTTCAAACCTCTTTCACAGATGAAGTTTATGTTTTGCTTGAGGGCAAGCAAAGGCTAAGTCTGAGGGAGTTGATATATCATGGTTTTTAGGTGTTTTTAGCCATGATATAAGTCTTAATTATAGAGTCTTTTTGGTATTTTTAGAGTCTTTTGAGTCTTTATAGGATTTAACATGGATTGGAGCATAATGGAGCTAAATATGAAGATTTGGAGCTTAATCAAGCATTGAGGCTGAGCTGCGAAGTTAGGAGACAAAATCTAGAGAGGGCATCGATCGACACACTGATAGCATCGGTCGATGCACAGGCAAAGTCGAAATCGGAAGTTTTCCCACAAGTTTTAAAGATTAACAAAGCTGCCCTAAAGTTTTCCATATTTGCATCATTAGTCCCTGGACGTGTTTAGGAATATAAATAGGATTTTATGATCATTGTTTTAGACCTAAGCTTTATTTTTCCCTGCAACTTTTGAGAGCAAAACCCTGTGAGAGATTTTAGAGAGCTTTTGGAGAGAAGAATCAAGACTCCTTCAGAGAAGATTCAAAACTCCTTTTCTTCTTCCTTTAATCTTTTAATGTTATCTATTTTATTCATGATTTATTTTCATACAATTATGTCTGAGTAGATCTGCTTGTTAGGTTTAGGGTTTTTCATTAGGGATTTCATGGATTATTAGATCTGTTATTATTTAGGATTCATTATCTTTCTTGTTCTTCACCATAGGTTGTTTTTAATGCTAGATCTTTGATTAGTCATCTGGATTTAGATCTTAGGATTATTGATTGATATGAGAATATAATTGATTTTCCTGACAAAAACCTTTGGTGAGCAAAATTACTTTTTGCAAAGAGATTTGAATTAGTGATTTTGTGAACTTATCTAAACTTGATTTTATTGCTGGTTTTTAACTTGAATTTTGCAAAGAGATTTGGATTTTCTGCTTTTAAAAGTTAGATAATAATTGCAGTGAGAACTGATTTATTTTACAATTGTATTTAGAGTTCAAGAACGGTGCTTAATTATTGAATCCTGCTTGCTTAATTAATTGATCTGATTTTCCATGATTTCCTGAGAATTTCCCTAGACCTAGCGTTTTTAATTCCTGAATTTACAACACCTTTTAATTCTGTTTCTACATTGTTTTTAAATTAATATTTTGATTTAGCATAATTAAAACATTATTAAATCTATTGTGTGAGTCTAGAGTTCTTGTGGATTCGATCCCTAAGTACTACAATTGATCTCTTAATTTGAGAGAGTAGCTCAGGGTTAAATTTGAGCATATCAACTCCTAGAAATGATTTTTGACTCAATAAAATAAGAAAATGACTCAAATAAAAGAAAAATTTAAAGTAAACAACCAAAGAAAACGACATCAGTAACTTGGAGACATCCTTCCCCCGGACTTACTTCACACCGTCCCAGTGTGAAAGAAAAACCAAGAAAAGAATGAATTCGACAAAGAAAATAAGAAAAATGAAAAAGAAAAAGAAAGGAAAAGAAACAAAAACCGGTGATCTCGCATCTGGTTTTGGAGTGGTGTTGGAGGGTGGGGACCGATCAGTCTCAGAATGGGATCGACTGATCTGTCACATTATTGAACTTGGAGATACCCGCAGAAACCAACGGGATCGATCGATCTTTAAGGAGGACTGATCGATCCTAAGCTCCTGGAACAAAAAATTTCGCATCTTCTGCGTTTGGAACCTGTTCCTGAAAACACTTAACACTGGACGTGATTTCACCGTAATAAATCCTAAAAACAAAACCAAAATCCTAAGACAAATAAAAAGAAAAGGGTAAGCCAGCACAAATCCCATGGGTTGCCTCCCATAAGCGCTTGTTTAAGGTCTATAGCTTGACCGTGATTTCAGGTCTCAAGTGATGGGAGGATGAGAACTCATATCAGAACAAGCTCTCCAATTCGTCAGCTTAAGCTCCAAAATCTTTTCCAACATACCATCTGTAGTGACCCTCACCAAGAGTATAAATTTCAAAGTGAAAGATCAAGGAAATGGGCTGGAAAAGAACTAAGAAAGAAGAAGATGGAAAATAAAGGGGAATGGCTAAGTGATGCCCGAGAAAATATTGGAGAGCCGGAGAGTGACCGAGCCAAGGCTGGGGTAACCGGATGCACGATCGAGACGCTAAGATTGATCGGGAGCGGGAAGAATTGGCCGAGTCTGCCGGGAGAAATACTCGAGGAAATGTCGAGTACTCGAGGAAGTTGTCGAATACTCGAGGAAATGTCGAGTACTCGAAGAAGTTGTCGAATACTCGAGAAAGTTGTCGAGACTCGAGGGAGTTGCCGAGTACTCGAGAAAAATTGTCGAGACTCGAGGAAGTTGCCGAGTACTCGAGAAAAATTGTCGAGACTCGAGGGAGTGGCCGAGTACTCGAGAAAATTGTCGAGACTCGAGGAAGTTGCCGAGTACTCAAGAAAATTGTCGAGACTCGAGGAAGTTGCCGAGTATTCGATAAAATTGTCGAAAGCTCGAGGGAATCTGCCGATGACCCGAGAAATTGCCGAGACGTATCGCCGAGGCGTACTGTCCGAATTGCCCGAGAGTTTGCCGAGTGTTGCCGAGTGGAGTGTCCGAACGATCGAGAAAATGATCTGATCGAGATGAGAACTTCCAGAGTGAACGTCGAAGGTGATAGACGAAGGATCGAATATTTGTGAGAAAAATTTCTCTTCTCCCAAATTTCGACCAATAAGAATTAAGGAAAGTGGGAAGACTATTTTATTCAAAGTGGGATTAGTGGAAGAATTAAAAAATTCAAGGAGATTAAGGGAGATAGTGGAGGATTACCTTAATCAAGCTAATCAAGGGAGATAGCAGAGTCCTATTGGCTAAGAGCTAGGACTAAACCTTGATAAGCAACATGCACTAATAGAGGAAGTTTCATGCACTAATACAAGGGGGATTAGTGGCTTAATGGCGAACACCCATTGGAGGTGGGGTTCACGCAGCGCATGCAAAGAGGAAGGGTGACACTTGTCGAAGAGCATTAAGAAAGAAGGTTCGAAATTGTGCCTATAAATACAAGGCTTTCGATTCCATTTGGGTGTTTTAGCTAAAAAACACTCAAAAACACTTAAGTTATTTCGAGAGAGAAATAAGAGGGGATCATTGAGAGAGAAAGGGATCAACGACATTGTGTCAAAGGGATTGTCGAGAGAGAGATCAGGACGCATGTAATTTTTGGTTTAAAGTGGTCGCATGCGTAGCCTTGGTGGGATTCATGCTAGTGAAATGTTTAAATACACATTTAACATGAATCACCATACGAATGAAATGGGATGCATTTCAAGTCAATTGGGACATGCTTAAAATTTGGAAATGGATGCATGCTTGATCGAACCTAGTTTTTACTTGAAGATGTTCTTGTTAAAAACTGGTTGCATGCGCGAGTAAGCGATTAAGTTTTCCGGGAGGTATGGCAGGATTTTGATCAAAGGGAAAAAACATGCTTAAATGGACCTTAATCGAATAGGTTGCATGTGAAGTTGGGTTTAAGGATTTAAAAGGGTAAATCACAAACGGATGCATGCAAATTGGAATGGGATGCAATAATTTGCTTAAGTCGAATGCGTGGGTTACATGCATGCAGAATAATCTTAAGTTGCTTGATTTATTTTCTTGCTTCTTGTTGATTATTCCTTATTGGTTTTCTCGCGTGATTTTACGCTGTTGTGCTTGGTAAATCACGGCTTGAGTTGAGGATGATGTGAGTGTGGTGGTGGGTTTGGCTGTAGCCTAGCCTCTTGAATTTGTTTCTCGAGTCTTGGCTAGGTTAGTGTGTCGATATTTCTGTTTCCGAAAAGTGTAGGTCACGCGTGAGTTCCCGATGACCACTCACGCGGGGACCATGTTACGGCTGGCTAGCTACCAGCGTAACCGCTACATGACGATGTAGCTATTGATGGGTTCATGCCGGAGAACTTTGTGGTCTCGGCATGGGAAGTTTTGGAACGTAACAGATTATCGAAGGGCCCTAGGTGTAAAGAGTCTAGAGTATTCAAGTGTCCCTTGTTTATGTCTAGTCGTCTTTGCATGTTGCGTGTTGTTGTGTGATGTCTAAGAGTCTTGTGTTAGACGTCTTAGTAAATTGCGTGTGGGGAGATACGAGTCTAAGACTCAATTGATTTCTTTTGTTCCCTTAAGTTGTTTCCGCCTAAGGTGGCGAGTTAAGACCGTATGAGATAGATCGCGGTGATCTAATCTCTCTTGCATGGATGTTGGTTGTAGGCTGAAAGCTTCTGCTATGGCTTTTGTTGCGTTGCTTTGATGTGTTTGCTAGCTTTGTGGCTTGCTAGCTTTCTTTGGTTGCCGGGGGTAGTCGGCTTGGGGAAAATAGTATCCTGTCTAGGATAGAAGAGGTACCCAGACTCACTGAGTAATCTTAGATTACTCAAGACTCGTTGTTTTTTTTGGCCTTGCAGGGAAGCCTAAGTGAGTCTAGAGCCGGAGCAAACGTTAGGGTACCGGATAGGGTTTTCTTGTGTTTCTTGTAAAACCCTATATTTTCTTAAA